>NC_133329.1:21770098-22070098 GCF_042186555.1 Aquarana catesbeiana
GATCTGTATGTGCGTTATAATTAATTGAAATTAGTCGATTAATAGATTTTAAAAAAATCGGTTAATCGAACACGAAAACTTTAATCAGTAACAGCCCTAATACATACATATATCTATATATATAGATATATAGATATATATATATATATATCTATATATATATATAGATATATATATATATATATCTATATATCTATATATATAGATATATATATATAGATCTATATATATATATATAGATATATATAGATCTATATATATCTATCTATCTATATATATATAGATATATATATATAGATAGATAGATATATATGATGGGAATGCCGAAAGCATGCAATCAATTATAATCTTTAAAATGTATTAGTAATAAATGTCGCCAAAATTGCATGCATATACAATGATAAATATACATTTGATTATACTCAAAAATTAGAAGGAAAAAAAAAAAGTAAATGTGCCCGAAAGACTGTTTTAAAATTTTTGTAAATTAAATAAATATCTATATATGTATACATCTATATCTATATAGATATAGATCAATCAGGCAAGATGAGAGCATTCAGGATGAAAATTTATAAGTTGCTTTTTTATAATAAAACGGACGTCATGATTTATGTGAAACTTTGTCATTTAGCCAAAAAAACCCAAAAAACATTTTATACATTGGAACTCCACTTTAAGCTGTCAAGTCCAGAGGAGCTCTGCCTTCGCCTTGGTCACATCACAATAAACTATCTCCTGCGTTCCTGTTTAAAGACTTGCTTTGCTGACATCCCTTCTGGCTCCAGATCCTGCTTGCTGTTCCACTACATTGATCCCTGACTTCTGGCTTGGCTGACTATCCGTTCCGGGTTACTGAACTCTGGCTATGTTTTGACTAGTGTGATTTAACTGTACTTCTGTCTCGGTCTGATTTCTTGGTTTCTGACACTATCCAGAGGTCCATTACAAGGATCACCCCTCATTTCCTGTTCTGCTGAAAACACCAGACAGGAGGTGAAGGGAGCTCTCCAGCAGCAACACAGACAGAAATAAAAATTAAACATTAAAAAAGTAAAAATTGCACAAAGTGCGTACGAGTGCATATGCTGCTGAATTTATCTTGGACACTTTAACCACACCAATTTCATATCAATTCAATTAACTTGATTGGGTCCTTTCAAATATACAATTAACATCCAAGCCCTAATGAAGGGAGATTGTTCAAACCCCAGAAACACATTGATTATTGTATTCAATCATCTGATGACTAAGCTTTTTTTGAACCATTTTGGGCTGATGATCTTTGTGCTTATTTCCTGGATTATCACTCTAGGGACACCAGTCAGGGCCTCACCAAGGCCACTGTGCATTAAGAAATTGAATGGGATTAACCATTGAGAATTAAAAAATAACAGATATTGATATTTTTACATAGGTACATTGCTCCAGATTGTATGATTGTAACTACACTATATTGTTAAAAGTATAGGGATACCTATCTTTATACACACATGGCATCCCAGTCTTAGTCCGTAGGGTTCAATATTGAGTTGGCCCACCCTTTGCAGCTATAACAGCTTCAACTCTTCTGGGAAGACTGTCCACAAGGTTTAGGAGTGTGTCTATGATAATGTTTGACCAGAAGTGAATTTGTGAGGTCAGGCACTGATGTTGGATGAGAAGGCTCACCCTTGTCTTTATGGACCTTGCTTTGTGCGCTGGTGGGGGCCCACTGGAAGGGGCCATCCCCAAACTGTTCCCACAAAGTTGGGAAAGTTGCCAAAGGTGTTCTAATGGGTTGGAGTCAGGACTATGCGCAGGCCAGTCAAGTTCCTCCTCCCCAAGCATGCTCATCCATGTCTTTATGGACCTTGCTTTGTGCACTGGTCCAAATCATTTGGTGGAGGGGGGATTAGGGTGTGGTGTTGTTTTTCAGGGGTTAGGCCCCTTAGTTCCGGTGAAGGGAACTCCTAAGGTGTCAGTATACCAAAACATTTTGGACAAATTCATGCTCCCAAATTTGTGGGAACAGTTTGGGGATGGCCCCTTCCTGTTCCAACATGACTGCACACCAAGAAAACTCTCACCGCACAGGCATGGATCCACTCCAGGTGTCAACTCAATTGTCTCCCAGGATAAAGAGCCCCAGGTGCTGGCTAGTGCTGAATCATGTTGAAGGTGAATGAGAAAATCCGGACAGCCGCACTCCAGGAAGATGTAGTTCAAAAATTACTTATTATAATAAATTCTTGAGCATATAGCATACAAAACACTGTGGCAGAAAGTACACCAGTGCACAAAGTAAGGTCAAATACTTTTGACAATATAGTGTATTTATGTACCATACTTATTTAATCTCTCTAAAATACGTGTCAAATCCAGCCCTCCAGGCCATTTCATGTGACCCTCACATCTCTCCTGCAGCTGCAGCACCCCCCACGTCTCCACCCCCGCCTTGTCTCAGCAGTCTTGACAAAGGAGGGGAGAACTCCTCCGCCAGATCCTGGGCTTCTCCCTGCAGCTGAAGCACACACTCGTCTCCACATCCCCTAATCTCCGCATTCAGCATACTCCGAGAGCCTCCTCTGGTCCTCCTCTAGACCCTCCACTTTCTGCTTCCCAGCATTGCAATAGCACAATGTAAGTGGGGTGCACTGTGATGTAAGAGAGGGTGGGGGACTCTTGACTTTTCTGATGGTCGGGGGTTCTTGACATCTAAAGTGGGGGGGTGGGGTGCTCTGCAAATCTAGTTCTACAGATATAACCGGCCCCTTGAGGGCAACAATAATGCTGATAGGGCCCGTGATGAAATTGAGTTTGACATCCCTGCTCTAAAATAAAGAAATCACTGTAATAGGCACCACTACTATCTCCACTAGCTTATGGGTTCCGTGCTGAGTGGTTGCCCTGCTGCATTGTGAACATACAAGTTTGGATGCTCAGCATGGGCGCCAATTATAGAATATCACAATGAATGCAAAGTGTTCTGATTGGAGGAGGTGGGAATTGTGATGTCATCGCCCCTCCTTTCCACCTTGTGCAATCAAAGAACAGGATAATACGCAACATATTCAGTAGCCACTTCATCAGGAAAGGTGAACAGTATACTTTAGTGAACAGGATCTGTTCTCATTCCCTTTGCCCTGGGTATACGGGGCTGATCCCACCCATTAAAGTGTACACTTTTCCCTGACAGAGTGGCAACTAAAGAGCCAAAAATGTATTGTTGGTTTGTTTTACATGTTCTAATGACTACTAAATATTCACCTTCCTAAAGAACCTATTTGAGGGCACCTTTTTATTTAATGGCATCTTTGTTGACACATTGGTTCCATTTAGGGGCCTCATTCCTTCTACCATTATTCTCCGGAACCTGATCACAGCCTTGCTCAGTGCAGGATTCTCCTGAAAACCAGAAATAGCATCAAGTATGCCCTCCTCTTGTTCTGAGTGGGGACAGATACTCTTCGCTAGGGATGAGCTTCAAGTTCGAGTCGAACATGAGTTAGACTCTAACATCGGCTGTTCGATCGTTCAACGAAGATCAAACATTATGGGGCGTTCGCGCAAAAATCAAGCGGCGCATCATGCCCCATAATGCACTGTGTCATTGCAGTGCATTGCTGGCTGATGATTGGCCAAGCATGCATTATGACCCGCATGCTTTGGCCAATCACAGCGCCGTAAGCAAAGAGAGCCATAATTGGCCAAATTCAGGGTGCCTTTGGCCAATTATGGCTCAGGGGGTTAAGTCCATGCCCCACACTATATAAGGCCGTCTGCACGTCTGTCTTGTGTAGTGTGTTGCTGGCGGAGAGAGAGATAGAGAGTGTAATTTAATTTACTTTGAGCAGGCAGTTTATTCAGTTAGCTAGATCTCACCGCAGACCGTCCCTGTGGTGCTGTTTTTATACACATCCTGCCTTTGTATATATATATATATATATATATATATATATATATATATATAATATATATATATATAATATATATACATGTATATATATATATATATATATATATACATATACATATACACACACACTGTATCAAGTATATATATATATACAAAACCGAAGTGTATAAAGTGTGTGTGTGTGTATATATATATATATATATATACAAAATACACTGCAGCTAACTGAATCAACTGTCTGCCTGAAGTAGATTAAAAACAGTACAGCAGGAACGGTCTGCAGTGAGATCTAGCTAAACTTGATACAGTGTGTGTGTATATATATACTGTATGTGTGTATATATATACTGTATCCTGTGTAGCTAGATCTCACTGCAGGCCATTCCTACACTTTCAGCCAGACAGGCCAGGCAGGTTATTCAATGATCTGCAGTGCATACAATATATATACTGTCTCCTACGTATATATTCACTGCATTCTAGTCTAGCCAAGCCTATATCTGACTGCAGGCCATTGCTGGTGTACGTTTTCAAATACACTTTCAGGCAGGCAAGAGATTCAGTGATCTGGAGTGCGTTATATATATATACAGTCTCCAACATATATATATCCACTGTATTCTAATCTAGCCAAGCCTATTTCTGACTGCAAGTACAGTAGTTCCTGGTGTACGTTTTCAAATACACTTTCAGGCAGGCAGGTGATTCAGTGATCTGCAGTGCATAAAATATATATACAATCCCCTACATATATATATATATATCCACTGCATTCTAGTCTAGCAAAGCCTATATCTGACTGCAGGTAGTTCCTTGTGTACGTTTTCAAATACATTTTCAGGCAGGCAGGTGATTCAGTGATCTGCAGTGCATAAAATATATATACAGTCTCCTACATATATATCCACTGCATTCTAGTCTAGCCAAGCCATTACCTGACTACAGGCCATTCCTGGTGTATGTTTTCAACAAAACTTTCAGGCAGGCAGGCCAGGCAGGTGATTAAGTGATCTGCAGTGCATAAAATATATATACAGTCTCCTACATATATATCCACTGCATTCTAGTCTAGCCAAGCCTATACCTGACTACAGGCCATTCCTGTTGTACGTTTTCAACGACACTTTCAGGCAGGCCAGGCAGGTGATTCAGTGATCTGCAGTGCATAAAGATATATATATACAGTCTCCTACATATATATCCACTACATTCTAGTCTAGCCAAGCCTTTACCTGACTGCAGGCCATTCCTAGTGTAATTTTTCTAGTAAACTTCAGGCAGTGTTTTACTAATCCAATTTTACAGCATGTCTGGAAGGCCACCAAGGAAAGGCAGATGCTCACAGGCTACTAAAAGAGAGCAAGCAGGCTCTGTGTCTACAGCCAATAGTGTTGGTCATGGACACGGTGCATTCTCATCACGTGGCCGTGGGGCACGCTTGTCCTTTTTGTCGGCAGCTGACCGTGTTGAGCCACAACATGCAGAAGAGTTGGTAGAGTGGATAACAAAGGCATCCTCATCCTCCTCATCCTCTGTCACCCAGGCTAAGACAAGTTTGGATGCCAATTCAGCACCCAAAGCGGCCTATTCCATCGGCTCAATGGCATCAGTCACTCCTTCCCTAGCCCCACCGTCATGTCCTGAGGAGTCCCCCGAACTGTTCGACCCCCGTGTTGGGTACATGCTGCAGGAGGATGCGCAGCATTTTGAAGGCTCTGATAATGGTACCCAGGTTGAGGATAAAGGCAGTAATGTGAGCCCAGAGAGATGGGGTGCCCAAGAAGGACAAGAAACTGGCAGTCATGTTTCCCCAGCTGCAGCATACTGCCAGGTTTTCTCCAGTGGCGAGGAGGAAGGGGATGATGAGATCACTGACTCCACGTGGGTACCTGATAGTAGAGAGGAGGAGGAGGAGAGGGAGGTACATCTCCAATGAGGCAGGATGCCCACCAGGGGCCAGCTTAAGGACAGCCAACTGACTGCATCACACTGCAGAGCTCTGCACGTGCAGGGCGCTGCTGACTCTGCAAGTTTTTTCAAAATTTTCTTGGTTGTGGGCCTTTTTTGAGACGTGTGCAGCAGATCGCACTGTTGCTGTTTGCAACATATGTCTGTAGCGCATCAAGCGTGGCCAAAACAGCAGCAGCTTGGGCACCACATGCTTGACCAGACATATGTCGAGCTTCCATGCAGTCCGTTGGCAACAGTACTTAAAAGACCCACACCAAAGAACAAGGCGGACCTCTCCTCATTAGCTGGGATCTCCAACCCCACTATACCTTCAGTCCTCTCAGAGACCTGCACTGAGAGGAATGAAGGTGTAGAATTAGGTGTCCCAAGCACTTGCGGGCAATCTGCTAGCGGTACACCTAAATCTGATTGTAGCAGGCAAATTTCCCTACCCCAGTTGCTAAACCGGCGAAAGAAATTCGGTCCCAGACATCCACATGCTCAGCGGCTGAATGCTAGTTTGGCTAAATTGCTAGCACTCCAAATGCTGTCTTTTAAGCTAGTAGACTCTGCCCCCTTTCGAGAATTTGTGGAATGTGCGGTACCTCAGTGGCAGGTTCCCAAACGCCATTTTTTTCTGGGAAGGCCATTCCGGCTCTCTACCGGCATGTGGAAGGCAATGTCTTGGCCTCATTGGACAAGGCGGTCAGCGGTAAGGTGCATATTACCACTGACTCATGGTCCAGCAGACATGGACAGGGACATTACCTTTCTTTCATGGTGCATTGGGTAACCCTATTGGCAGCTGGGAAGGATGCAGGACAGGGTGCTCCTCTTCCTCCTCTGTCCTCCTCTTCTTCTTCCTCTATGGCCTCTTCCTGTGCAGATTTATCCTTGGAATCAGCGGTGCTCCGTAGGCTTTCTAGGGGCTACGCAAGCACTCAGGCAAAAAGATGCCATGCGGTGCATGAGTTGGTCTGCTTAGGGGACAGGAGCCACACTGGGGCAGAGATTCTGGCAGCTCTGCAGCAGCAGGCTCAGGGGTGGTTGAGCAATGCCAGATTCAGCCAGGAATGGTGGTTTGCGACAATGGCACCAACCTCCTCTCCGCCCTCCGACAAGGACACTTGAACCATGTTCCCTGATTGGCTTACATCCTTAATTTGGTGGTGCAGCGGTTCTTGTGCAGGTACCGGGATCTCCTGAGGCAGGCCAGGAAAGTCTGTGGGCATTTCCGCCAGTCATATAATGCCAGTGCTCGGCTGGCTGACCTTCAAAAGGAATGCAACCTGCCCAAGAAACGCCTCATCTGTGACATGCCCACCAGGTGGAATTCAATGTTGGCAATGCTGCAGCGGCTGCACACACAACAGAGGGCCATCAATGAGTACCTGTGCGAGTATGGCACCAGGACAGGGTCAGGGGAGCTTGGCTTTTTTTTCGCCATGCCAGTGGCTAATGATCAAGGATGCATGCACTGTCCTGTCACCATTTGAGGAGGCCACGAGGATGGTGAGCAGTGACAGTGCATGCATCAGTGATACTGTCCCTCTTGTCTTCCTGTTGGAGCACGCACTGCATGGAATAATGGACAGGGCACTTGAGGCAGAACAGAGGGAGGAAGAGGAGGACTTCCTTACCTCTCAAGGCTCCCTTTATCCAGACAGTATTCCAGCAGGCCTGCCTATCACACAGGAAGAGGAGGAGGAGGATTGTGTCAGCATGGAGGTGGAGCCTGGCACGCAGCATCAGCAGCAGTCTTCAAGGGATCGTTTTTAGTCCCCAGAAACCCATGGACTTGTACGTGGCTGGGAGGAGGTGGCTGCAGATCATGTCATCCTTAGTGACCCAGAGGACTCCGGATCGAATGCCTCAGCAAACCTACGCTGCATGGCCTCCCTTATCCTGCCTGCAAAAGGAACCTTGGATTCATGGTATCAAGGAGAGGAATCAGTACTGGCTGGCAACCCTTCTTGATCCACAGTACAAGGGTAAGGTTGCGGAACTTATCCAGCCTTCACAGAGGGAGCAGAGGATGAAACATCTTCTGGGAGGCCTTGCAGAAAGGTTTGTGCAATGTGTTTCCACAGTCTGGAAGGTTACAATTTCCTGGTCCTCCTGGACAACGTGTTGCTGAGGCTTCGGACAGTCACAGGAGCGGTGGAGAAGGTGGCCGTCTGACCAATGCGTTCAGACAATTTTTTAGTCCGCAGCCCCAAGGTCTGATCGGTTCCAGCAACCATCGGGAGGGTCTGATTTACATGGTGCAGGAATTATCTAGGGGAAAGATCAGACTTGGAGACCTTTCCAACCGAAAATCCACTGGGTTACTGGGTCTTGAGGATGAATCACTGGCCAGAGCTTGCACATTATGCAATTGAGCTACTGGCCTGTCCTGCATCCAGCGTTCTATCTGAACGCACATTCAGTGCTGCTGGAGACTGTGTAACTAATCACAGAGAGTGCCTGTCCACAGACTTGGTTGATCGGCTCACCTTCATAAAAATGAATCAGTCTTGGATCATCAGCTACCAAGCACCTGATGCTGATGTAACCAAATAATTTTTTATGAATGTGAGATCCCTTGAAGACTGCCTATGCTGATGCTGAGTGAGGATCCTGTTATGCTGAGTGACTATCCTCTTCCTCCTCAATGTTCATGTTGATAGCTTCTAAGAACATTTTTGGTTCTAGGCACCAGCACCAGTGCCTAAAGCTCAATTTTTCGGCCCCTGTTTAACAGGGGCGTGTAATTACAATTTTTCCTGTAATATTTTGTAGCAGGGCTTGTTCCTGCGCTCAACTAGAGTAACTTACAGTGTTGTGGCAACACCACCATACCACCACCAAAGGCCCAATTTTTCTGACCCTGTTCAACAGGGGCATGTAATTACAATTATTGATATAATATTTCACAGCAGGGCCCGTTCCAGCGCCCACCAAGAGTAACTGTGAGGGCTTACAGTGTTGTGGTACCACCAACACCTAAGGCCCAAATTTCTGCAGAGTATATAGGGCAGGCCGTATAGTATATACAGCAGGTCCCCTACTTTCAAACATCCGACTTACAAACGACTCCTACTTACAAACGGAGGGAGACAACAGGAAGTGAGAGGAAATCTACCCCTAGGAAGGGAAATTCTCTCCTGTAAGTGTTATTATGGGAAAAAGGTGTCTCCACTGATGCTTTATCACCAATCCTTGTTTCCCCAAAAATCCCAAATTTTCAAAATCCAATTGTCATTGGGACAGAAAGTGAGGTGAAATCTTCTGAACAGGGGCACCGACAGCAAAACAAATGTTACAGGGGTGATGATAACCCATCCCCTTGTTATCCAAAAAGCTTAAAAATAGATTTTTTGGCTGGAGCTACACTTAAAAAATTTACCTGTTCCAAATTACAAACAGATTCAACTTAAGAACAAACCTACAGTCCCTATCTTGTTTGTAACCCGGGGATTGCCTGTATACTGCTGTTCAGAGTATATAGGGCCTGGGGGCCCCACGCCTTTTCTTTTTTTAATTTGGGTGCGGGGTTCCCCTTAATATCCATACAAGACCCAAAGGGCCTGGTAATGGGCTGGAGGGTTACCCATGCTGTTTTTCTCAATAATTTTCATCCATATTGCCGGGACCCGACATTACATTACAGCCGCAAGTAGTTTTCATTGACTTTTATTCCTTTAGAAATGTCATTTTGTGCAGGGACTGTTCTAAACATGAGAAACACGCACCACTTTACAGGCATACCATAGACACCTCCCGGGTATGATATTTAAAGGAATATTTCACTTTTGTTTTTTCACTTTAAGCATCATTAAAAGTTCTGCTCCCGAAAAAATGGCCATTTTTAAAACTTTTTTTGCATTGATACATGTCCCCTGGGGCAGGACCCGGGTCCCCAAACCCTTTTTAAGACAATAACTTGCATATTAGCCTTTAAAATTCGCACTTTTGATTTCTCATGTTCGAGTCCCAAAGACTTTAACGGTGTTTGAATGTTCGCGCAAACTTTCGGTCCGTTCGCATGTTCTGGATGCGAACCAAATCGGGGGGTGTTTGGCTCATCCCTACTCTTCACATGTGCTGCATTAGGTTGCTTGACCTAGGAATGGGTATCCAGCAACCTGCTTACCACACTTTGTTGCTATACTTTCTATGCATGTAATACTGAACATCATTCTTAGGGCTTGTTCACAAGAGTGGCCAGATGGGCAGTAAAACTATGGCTCTGACTGCATGCCTTAACAATGAGATGTGGCCGCTCAGGACTGTATGCCAATGCTGTGGCCAAAGAAGAAGACAGTGTCACAACCAGCAAAAAAATTAAACAGCATGATGCATTATGATGGGCATTACCACCACCATACACAACCCATGCAAGTCTATAGGGCCACCCAACAACCTTGTGCAATGCACACAATTGCAGTGCAGTGGAGCAGCATTTACCCCCTCCCAGCCCCCCTTATGCTTACTTGAGCCCCGATCTCGATCCATCCATGTGCCCGAGAGCAGTGGCTCTCTCTGCAATCTCTCCCTCCCCATTGTCTCCCGCTGTTGTCAATTACAGCCAACAAAGAGGGAGTGGGGGTGGGTCCAAGCCATGCCCTGTCTATAGACACACAGAGCCCAATCTCCATCCATGTGTACAAGAGCAGCTGCTCTCTTCGCTCTCTCCCTCCTCATTGACTCAAAGACAGCAGGGGTAGCCTTTGGCTCATGCTGCTGACAATCACAACCAATGAGGTGGGAGCGGAGGGTGAGGATGAGCCATAGTCTGTGCATCTATGGATACACAGATCCTCCTTGAGAGCACGCCCATTCAAGTGTCCCCATTGCAGGCAGCTTGCTACGGTGGTCACTCAGTGGGTGGGAGGAGCTAGGAGCACAGATGGGAACCCAAAAATGAGTATCAGGGCTGCTCTTTGCAAAACAATTAAGAAGTGAGTATAACATGTTTGTTATTTTTATGACAAAAAAAATGTGTATACAATCCTTACAGCCTTTATAATGCCTTTGAAAAGTGATCCACTGCAGATCATATTTCAGAGGGGAGGCTATGCCTATTGCACATGTTAATGAGCCCTTCGAAGGACCTCTCTTGTGACTTTTTTATCTCTCGTTCTCTCCTTGTTCACCTGGAGCACCACTAACTCAACCCCTTTATTTGGATCATCTACATACCAGTTTGTATTTATGTGATATGTCAACAATGTACAATTCAACAACTCATAGGAAACACCAAATGTCTGACACCTCATTACTGATACAATGTACTTCAGCAGTAGCACATTGTGCATCCCCAGCAACTGTCTAGTCATTTGTAGCATTATCCTAGAAAGATGTACCATAAAAAGTAACACAATGTCCTACCAGTCCTTTGGATCAGGATAAACCCACAAGTAGTACACAGAGTAGCGTCAGTGCATCAGTTTCTACCGTGTCTGCTCCTTCTTGAATTTGTCTTCACGTTTGAGAAACAGGAAATGAGTGAAAATTAAAGTAGAGATACTGATGTGTGTTAAATAAACAAAGAACAGTAGGGTGGGGAGGGAACAGAGTCCATCTGCATCTGATAATAAAGAATTATAATATTAGAAACGTACCATCTTGTAGGGATCTCCAAACTACGGTCTTCCAGCTGTTGTAGAACTACATGTCCCATGATGAGGCATTGTAAAACTCTGACTAGGCATGATGGGAATTGCAGCTCCTGAACAATTGGAGGGCCAAAGTTTGGAGACCCCTGATAGAGCATATGACTTTGAAGGAGCTAATAATTGAAGATACATTTACAAGAATATTTTTTAGCGACTTTCCTGGTATTCTACGTCGGTTCTTTGACATAGAATACCAGGGTTATGGCAGCAGATAGCTGCCATAAAATATTCAAAGACTTCTTGGGAGCTACCATATATATATATAAGAGTTAATATTCTGGACAGCTGCTAGCACTGATCACGTCCCATATGCTCGTGCTAACCAAGTAAACTATCAAATAAAGTGTCATGCTATCTAGATAATACCATGTGACCACCACATAGGCTAGTGCTACTGTTATGCCGCATACACACGGTCTGACTTTTCAGCTAAAAAAGTCCGACAGCCCGTCCGACAGACTTTCGGCGGACTTTTGGTGGACTTTTGGTGGACTTGCGGCGGACTTTCTAATGAACGGACTAGCCTACATACGATCACACAAAAGTCCGATGGATTCGTATGTGATGACGTACACCGGACTAAAATAAGGAAGTTGATAGCCAGTAGCCAATAGCTTCCGTAGCGTGAGTTTTTGTCCATCGGACTAGCATACAGACGAGCAGATTTCTGGGTCCGGCAGAGTTACGACGTAAAGATTTGAAGCATGTTCCAAATCTAAAGTCTGTCAGATTTGCGACTGTAAAAGTCCGCTGAAGGTCCGGTGAAGCCCACACATGATCGGATTGTCCGCCGGATTTGGTCCGTCAGCGTCCGTTGGACAAGTCCGGTCGAAAAGTCAGACCGTGTGTATGCGGCATTACCTTCAATAAATAAAAACTCATCAAAAGTATATACTGCAATCATTTACAATTATACCTCGTGACAGCATGTGCAATATAGTATAAGTATATATATATATAGATATATATATATATATATCTATATATATATATACTGCTCCTGTGCAGAAATCTTCATGCATTAACATGCACTAAATAAAAAACATAAAGCCTATTCCAATTCAATCCATTCTTCTGATTCTTTTGGAAATGATCAAAAACATGTGCTCGTGTCCACTCTTGTGCTCCCCCTTTGGTGTACGCGCCATTCACCTTAGAGCGTGTGACCTCACAGCTAAGCTTGACCTAAACATGCTTTTGAACCACCTCTGCATTCAATACCTGTACTCAGATCCTGGGCTGGTTGCATGTGCATTTTTCCACATAAAATATAACAGAGGAAACTAGATAGTATAATACCGTTTTATATATTTATTAAAAAGTAACAGACATTCCTTTCATAGGATACTCACATTTTATAAATGCCGAATATCGTATAAAAAAAGTGGAGCTGATGTGCTGATTTCCCGAAACCGGGAAATGACATATCTTCCTCAGGGAAAATTTCCCCCTGAGGAAGATAGTCATTTACTGGTATCGACACACGTTGGGGAGGGGATGGGTTGGTGTGTGAGATGGCAGAGCGTTCTCAGCAAAGGAAGGGACACATCAGCTCAACTTTTTTATACAATTTTCGGCATTTATAAAATGGTGCACTGTGGCACCCACGAATTGTGAGTACCCTATGAAAGGGATGTCTGTTACTTTTTAATAAATATATGAAATGGTATTATACTATCTAGTTTCCTCTGTTATATTTTATGTGGAAAAACGCACAAGCAACCAGCCCAGGATCTGAGTCTAGACATTGAACCCAGAGGTTGTTAAAAAGTGTGTTTTTACCAAGCTTAGCTGCGAGGTCACACGCTCTACGGTGAACACATACACCAAAATGGAGCACAAGAGTGGACACGAGCACATGTTTTTGATCATTTCCAATAGAATCAGAAGAATGGAATGAATTGGAATAGACTTTACGTTTTTTATTTAGTGCATGTTAATGCATGAATATTTCTGCACAAGAGAACTTTAATGCACTGGATTAATCTCTGGTTTTGTACTATTTAAGCACTTTATGTAAGCACTGTTTATATATATAAGTGGATGTTCTATATATAGATATATATATTATTTTGCACATGCTGTCACGAGGTATAATTGTAAATGATTGCAGTATATAATTTTGATGAGTTTTTATTTATTGAAGGTAACAATAGCATTAGCGGTGGTCGCATGGTATTATCTAGATAGCGTGGCACTTTATTCGAGAGTTTAGATAGCTGCCATAACCCCGGTATTTTCTTCAATGGCGGGGGGTCCGCTTTCAGATAAATGTGGTCTCTGCGGCGGATTCGCCGCAAGATCACTTTTATCGGCGGCAGAAGAGGTGCCCCCACCCCCTTCCGCCATGCTCCAGTCATCTCCGCCGCTTACCGGATCCGATCCTATCCCCTCAGTAGCATGGAGCCGAGTGAGGGAATGATGGCCCCCACTCGGCTCCATAACATTGGATGACGGAAGCGTCAAACGTCACTTCCGCCCAATGGTCTTAACTAAATGACGGCCACAGCGTGGACTTGAATTTCCGGCCGTCATATGATGTCCTCCCCTTTGCATGCCCCCCGCGCACCTCCTGCAGGGTGCCTGGTGTGATCACCGAGTCACTGAGACTCGGGTGATCATAGATCCAAGTAAGGGGCCGATCCCAGCCTCTTACCACATGATCATCTGTCAGCCAATGACTGCTGATCACGTGATGTAAACAAAAGCTTGGTAATCTTTTTTTTTTCTCCTCTCGCTGACAGTGTGAGGAGAAAAAAGCTGACAGCGTGAGGAGAAAGAAAAGCCAATCACCGGCTCATGTGCAAGGGACATCATCGGTACCGAAGAGGAAGGAGGCACATCTGCCTCATCTGTGCCCACAACTACCGCCTGCCAGTGCCACTTGCCAGTGCCCACAGTGCCCACCAGTGCCACATATCAATGCCCATGAATGCCACCTATCAATGCCCACAAGTGCCACCTATCAATGCCCACCAGTGGTGCCAATCAGTGCCTCATCAGTGCCACCTACAGTGCTGCCTATCAGTGTAACCTACCAGTGCCGATCAGTGCCCATCACTGCCACCCATCAGTGCCCATCACTGCCACCCATCAGTGCCACCTGTCAGTGCCACCTATTAGTGCCACTTCTCAGTGCCCACCAGTGCCACCTATCTATGCCCTTCATTGCCACCCATCAGTGCCACCTCTCAGTGCACACCAGTGCCACCTATCAATGCCCACCAGTGGTGCCAATCAGTGCCTCATCAGTGCCACCTACAGTGCTGCCTATCAGTGTAACCTACCAGTGCCGATTAGTGCCCATTATTGCCACCCATCAGTGCCCATCACTGTCACCCATCAGTGCCCATCACTACCACCTATCAGTGCCCATCACTGCCACCTATTAGTGCCACCTGTCAGTGCCACCTATTAGTGCCACTTCTCAGTGCCCACCAGTGCCACCTATCTATGCCCTTCAGTGCCACCCATCAGTGCCACCTCTCAGTGTCACCTCTCAGTGCACACCAGTGCCGCCTATCAGTGCCCATCAGTGCTGCCTATCAGTGCCCATCCGTGCCCACCAGTGCCACCTTATTGGTGCCCATCAATGCAGCCCATCAGGACCTTTTATCTGCTCCTTGTAAATGGGATAATGAGGGAATAACACACACCTGGCCATGGAACAGCTGAGCAGACAATTGTCCCATTACTTTTGGTCCCTAAAAAAGTGGGTGGGACATATACAAACTGTTGTAACTCCTACTCCATTCACCTGGTTTGGATGTAAATACCCTCAAAATTAAAGCTGAAAGTCTGCAGTTAAAGCACATCTTGTCTGTTTCATTTCAAATTCATTGTGGTGGTGTATAGAGCCAAAAAGATTAGGATTGTGGACCTGACTGTATATATATATATACATCCCAGCTTTGTATATATATTTGTATATGTATATATATGCAGTGTATATATATATATATATATATATATATATATATATATATATATATATACACACTGTATCCAGTTTAGCTAGATTTCACTGCAGACCAGTCAAGCTGTACTGTTTCTAATCTACTTCAGAAGGCAGGTGATTCAGTTAGCTGCAGTGTATTTAATATATACAGTATCTCACAAAGTGAGTACACCCCTCACATTTTTGTAAATATTTTATTCTATCTTTTCATGTGACAACACTGAAGAAATGACACTTTTCTACAATGTAAAGTAGTGAGTGTACAGCTTGTATAACAGTGTAAATTTGCTGTCCCCTCAAAATAACTCAACACACAGCCATTAATATCTAAACCGCTGGCAAGAAAAGTGAGTACACCCCTAAGTGAAAATGTCCACATTGGGCCCAAACTGTCAAAATTTTGTGTGGCCACCATTATTTTCCAGCACTGCTTTAACTCTCTTGGGTATGGAGTTCAGCTCTTGGGTATGGAGTTTAGCTAAACTGTATCCAGTTTAGCTAGGTCTCACTGCAGACCGTTCCTGGTGTACAGTTTCTAATATACTTCAGGGAGGCAGTTGATTCAGTTAGCTGCAGTGTGTTTAGAATATATATATACATCCCAGTTTTCTATGTATATATATATATATATATATATATATATATACACTGTATCCTGTGTAGCTAGATCTCACTGTAGGCCATTCCTGGTGTACGTATTCAAATACACTTTCAGGCAGGCAGGCCAGGCAGGTTATTCAGTGATCTGCAGTGCAAAAATATATACTGTCTCCTACATATATATCCACTGCATTCTAGTCTAGCCAAGCCTATATCTGAATGCAGGCTAGACATGTGCGATTACTTTCGTACAAAACGAAAATTTGTATGAATTTCCGTAAATTCGTACATTCGGGAGGATCCGAAATAGGAATTGCTATGCGTCCGAATTTTGTGCGAAATACGAAATTTTGTTTGGGAATTTTGGAAACGAGAATGTTCGTTAATTACGATTATTCATTATGATTAATTAAAAAACCCAGGAAGCCAGCACAGCACAGGGATGGTGGGAGCCCCTCATTATGATAAATTCATCATAACGAACATTCATAATTGTTACGAAAAGTTAACGAACCTAAAAGTTAAAACCCCAGAAAGTCAGCACAGCACAGGAATGGTGGGAGCCCCTCATAATGATAAATTCATCTTAACGAACATTCATAATTGTTACGAAAAGTTAACGAACCTAACAAAAGTTCATATTTCGTATGAATCCGAATTGAATTTCAGACACGAAATACACAATACTAATTAATTCTAATACGAAAAGGAACAGAACAAAATGAAACAAATTTATTGATGGCGCGAATGTCTACTGCAGGCCATTGCTGGTGTACATTTTCAAATACACTTTCAGGCAGGCAGCCAAGCCTATATCTGATTGCATGTAGTTCCTGATGTACGTTTTCAAATACACTTTTAGGCAGGCAGGCAGGTGATTCAGTGATCTGCAGTGCATAAAATATATATACAGTCTCAAACACATACAGTATATATCCACTGCATTCCAGTCTAGCCAAGCCTATATCTGACTGCAGGCCATTGCTGGTGTACGTTTTCAAATTCACTTTCAGGCAGGCAGGCAAGTTATTCAGTGATCTGCAGTGCATTAAATATATATACAGTCTCCTACATATATATATCCACTGCATTCTAGTCTAGCCAAGCCTTTATCTGGTGTACATTCTATATCTGGTGTAGCCAAGTCATTGCTGGTGAACGTTTTCAAATACACTTTCAGGCAGGCAAGTGATTCAGTGATCTGCAGTGCATTAAATATGTATACAGTCTCCAACATATATATATCCACTGCATTCTAGTCTAGCCAAGCCTATATCTGACTGCAGGTACTTCCTGGTGTATGTTTTCAAATACACTGTATTGTATGTTTTCAAATACACTGCCTCAGGCAGGAAGGCAGGTGATTCAGTGATCTGCAGTGCATTAAAATATATATACACAGTCTCCTACATATATATATATATATATATATATATATATATATATATATATATATATATATATATATATATATATCCACTGCATTTTAGTCTAGCAAAGCCTATATCTGACTGCAGGCCATTGCAGGTGTACGTTTTCAAATACACATTCAGGCAGGCAAGTGATTCAGTGATCTGCAGTGCATTAACTTTATATACAATCTCCAACATATATATATATCCACTGCATTCCAGTCTAGCCAAGCCTATATCTGACTGCAGGTAGTTCCTGGTGTACGTTTTCAAATATACTTTCAGGCTGGCAGGCAGGTGATTCAGTGATCAGCAGTGCATTAAATATATATAAAGTCTCCAACTGCATTCTAGTCTAGCCAAGCCTATATCTGACTGCAGGTACTTCCTGATGTATGTTTATATATATATATATATATATATATATATATATATATATATATATATCCATTGCATTCTAGTCTAGCCAAGCCTATATCTGACTGCAGGCTATTGCAGGTGTACGTTTTCATACACTTTCAGGCAGGCAAGTGATTCAGTGATCTGCAGTGCATTAAATTTATATACAGTCTCCAACATATATATATCCACTGCATTCCAATCGAGCCAAGTCTATATCTGACTGCAGGCCATTGCTGGCGTACGTTTTCAAATACACTTTCAGGCAGTCAGGCAAGTGATTCAGAGATCTGCAGTGCATTAAATATATATACAGTCTCCAACATATATATCAACTGCATTCCAGTCTAGCCAAGCCTATACTTGACTACAGGCCATTTCTGGTGTACGTTTTCAATGACACTTTCAGGCAGGAAGGCCAGGCAGGTGATTCAGTAATCTGCAGCGCATACAGATATATATACAGTCTCGTACATATATATCCACTGCATTCCAGTCTAGCCAAGCCTATATCTGACTGCAGGCCATTCCTGGTGTACGCTTTCAAATACACTTTCAGGCAGGTGATTCAGTGATCTGCAGTGCATAAAATATATACTGTCTCCTACATATATATCCACTGCATTCTAGTCTAGCTAAGCCTATACCTGACTACAGGCCATTCCTGATATACGTTATTATTATTATTTAGGATTTATATAGCACCAACAATTTACGCAGCGCTTTACAATATAAAAAGGAGACAATACAATAAAATACAAGAGGATTAAGAGGGCCCTGCTCAGAAGAGCTTACAATTTAGTAGGGTGGGGCAGGTGGTACAAAAGTTTGTAACTGTGGGGAATGACCTGATGGAAGTGGTAGGAGATTAGTTGGAGATGTGATAGGCTTTCCTGAAGAGATGAGTTTTCAGGGATCGCCTGAAGGTAGCAAGAGTAGGGGATAGCCGGATAGATGGAGGTAGCGAGTTCCAGAGGATGGGAGAGGCTCTGGAGAAACCCTGGAGATGAGCATGGGAGGAGGAGATGAGAGATCTTGAAAGCAGGAGGTCTTGAGAAGAGAGGAGAGGTCGACCTGGGTGATATTTGGAGACAAGATTAGTGATGTAGCTTGGGGCAGAGTTGTGAATGGCTTTGTATGTTGTGGTTAGTATTTTTAATTTAATTCGCTGGGTGATTGGGAGTCAGTGTAGGGAATGGAGTAGAGGGTTGGCAGACACTGAGCGGTTGGTAAGGTGGATAAGGCTGGCAGCAGCATTCATGATAGACTGAAGAGGGGATAGCCTATGGAGAGGTAAGCCAATGAGAAGGGAGTTGCAATAGTCAAGGCTAGAGATAACAAGGGAGTGAATGAGGAGCTTGGTGTTTTCATTTGTTAAAAAGGGGCGAATTTTAGAGATGTTACGGAGGTGAATTCTACAAACTTTGGACAGCGATTGGATTTGAGGCTGAAATGACAAGTCAGAGTCTAGGATTACACCTAGTACCCTGGCGTGAGGGAAGGGACTGATGGTTGCATTGTTGATTTTGATGGAAAGGTCATGGAGGGGGGCACGGACGGGGGGAATATTAATAGCTCAGTTTTAGAGAGATTTAGTTTAAGGAAATGGTGTGACATCCATGCTGATATGTCAGTTAGTAAGTTAGTAATGCGAGAGGAGACTGAAGGAGTGAGATGAGGAGTAGACAGATAGATTTGGGTGTCATCAGCGTATAAGTGGTATTGGAAGCTGTGGGCAGTTATTAAGTGACCAAGGGAGGAGGTGTAGATAGAGAAGAGAAGGGGTCCAAGAACCAAGCCTTGGGGGACCCCCACAGAAAGGGACAATGGAGAGGAGGAGACAGAGTTGTAGGTGACACTGAAGGAGCGCTGTGATAAATAGGCAGAGAACCAGGATAGAGCAGAATCTCGGAGGCCAAGGGAATGTAGTTTATTGAGAAGGAGCGGGTGGTCAACAGTATCAAAGGCCACAGAGAGGTCAAGTAGTAGGAGTTTGGAGTACTGGCTGTTGGTTTTAGCAGTTAGTAAATTGTTAGTGAGTTTTAGTAAGGCAGTTTCCGTGGAGTGCTGCAAGCGAAAGCCAGACTGTAAGGGGTCAAGAAGGTTATTTTCATTGAGGTAGGAGCTAAGATGGTTGTAGACTTATGCCCCATACACACGGTCGGATTTTCCGACGGAAAATGTGTGATAGGACCTTGTTGTCGGAAATTCCAAACGTGTGTAGGCTCCATCACACATTTTCCATCGGATTTTCCGACACACAAAGTTTGAGAGCAGGATATAAAATTTTCCGACAACAAAATCCGTTGTCCGAAATTCCGATCGTGTGTACACAAATCCGACGGACGAAGTGCCACGCATGCTCAGAATAAATAAAGAGATGAAAGCTATTGGCCACTGCCCCGTTTATAGTCCCGATGTACATGTTTTATGTCACCGCATTCAGAATGATCGGATTTTCCGACAACTTTGTGTGACCGTGTGTATGCAAGACAAGTTTGAGCCAACATGTCCGAACAAAGTCCAACCGTGTGTACGGGGCATAAGCGTTCTAGAAGTTTAGAGCTGAATGGGAGCAATGAGATGGGTCTTAAGTTGTTCAGGTTGGTAGGGTCCAGTGAGGGCTTTTTAAGAATGGGAGTGATCTGCGCATGTTTTAGAGGGGAGGGGAAGATGCCACTAGAGAGGGAGAGATTGAAGATGTGGGTGAGGGAGCATAGGATAGAAGAAGAGGGTGACCATAGTAGTTGTGAGGGAACAGGATCCAAGGGACAATTGGTTAGGTGGGCATCCGAGAAAATTTGTTGTAACCTCTTCCGTAGTAGCCAATTCAAAAGAGGAGAGGGTTTTCAACAACACTTTTAGGCAGGCAGGCCAGGCAGGTGATTCAGTGATCTGCAGTGCACAAAATATATATACAGTCCCCTACATATATATCCACTGCATTCTAGTCTAGCCAAGCCTATACCTGACTGCAGGCCATTCCTGGTGTAATTTTTCTAGTTATCTTCAGGCACTGTTTTGCTAATCCAATTTTACAGCATGTCTGGAAGGCAACCAAGGAAAGGCAGATGCTCACAGGCCACTAAAAGCAGGCTCTCTGTCTACAGCCAACAGTGTTGGTCATGAATAGGGATGAGCCGAACACCCCCCGGTTCGGTTCGCACCAGAATCCGCGAACGGACCGAAAGTTCGCACGAACGTTAGAACCCCATTGATGTCTATGGGACTCGAACGTTCGAAATCAAAAGTGCTCATTTTAAAGGCTAATTTGCATGGTATTGTCCTAAAAAGGGTTTGGGGACCTGGGTCCTACCCCAAGGGACATGTATCAATGCAAAAAAAACTTTTAAAAACGGCCGTTTTTTTGGGAGCAGTGATTTTAATGATGCTTAAAGTAAAAAAAAAAAAGTGAAATATTCCTTTAAATATCGTACCTGGGGGGTGTCTATAGTATGCCTGTAAAGTGACGCGTGTTTCCCATGTTTAGAACAGTCCCTGCACCAAATGTCATTTTTAAAGGAAAAAATCTCATTTAAAACTGCTTGCGGGTTTAATGTCATGTCGGGTCATGGCAATATGGATGAAAATCAGTGAGACAAACGGCATGGGTACCCCCCAGTCTATTACCAGGCCCTTTGGGTCTTGTATGGATATTAAGGGGAACCCCGCACCCAAATTAAAATAAGGAAAGGTGTGGGGCCACCAGGCCCTATATACTCTGAACAGCAGTATACAGGCGGTGCAAACAAGACAGGGACTGTAGGTTTGTTGTTAAGTAGAATCTGTTTGTAATTTTGAACATTTTTAACGTGTTTAGCTCCAGCCAAAAAATCTTTTCTAAGCTTTTTGGAAAACATAGGGAAGGGTTATCACCCCTGTGACATTTGTTTTGCTGTCTTTCCTCCTCTTCAGAAGATTTCACCTCACTTTTTTGTCCCAATGAAAAATGTTTTTTGAAAATTTGGGTTTTTTTGTGGAACAAGGATTGGAAAGCATCAGTGGAAAGGAGAAATTGTTTTCCCATATTAACTCTTACAGGAGAGAATTTCCCTTCCTAGGGGTAGATTTCATCTCACTTCCTGTTGTCTCCTTCCATTTGCAAGTAGGAGTCGTTTGTAAGTTAGATGTTTGAAAGTAGGGTCCTGCCCTATATACTCAGCAGAAATTTGGGCCTTAGGTGTTGCTGTGGCCACAACACTGTAAGCCCTCACAGGGCCCTGCTGTGAAATATTAGATCAAGAATTGTAATTACATGCCCCTGTTGAACAGGAGCTGAAAAATTAGGCCTTAGGCACTGGTGCTGGTGCCACAACACTGCAACCCCTCACAGACACTCTAGTTGGAACGCAGGAACGAGCCCTGCTGCAAAGTATTGCATCAAAAATTGTAATTACACGCCCCTGTTAGACAGGGGCAGAAAAATTGGGCCTTAGGCACTGGTGCTGGTGCCACAACACTGCAACCCCTCACAGACACTCTAGTTGGAATGCAGGAACGAGCCCTGCTGCAAAGTATTACATCAAAAATTGTAATTGCACGCCCCTGTTAAACAGGGGCTGAAAAATTGTGCCTTAGGCACTGGTGGTGGCGCCCAGAACCAAAAATGTTCTTACAAGCTATCAGCGTGATGATTGAGGAGGAAGAGGATAATTACTCAGGGATAGTCACTCAGCATCAGCATAGGCAGTCTTTGAAGGGATCTGAGATTTCAAAAAAAATTATTCGGTTACATCAGCATCAGGTGCTTGGTAGCTGGTGGTGATCCAAGACTGATTCATTTTTATGAAGGTCAGCCGATCGACCGAGTCGGTGGATAGACGCACCCTGTGATCGGTTACCACGCCTCCAGCAGCACTGAATGTGCGTTCCGAAAGAACGCTGGATGCAGGACAGGCCAGTAGCTCAATTGCATACTGTGCAAGCTCTGGCCAGTGATCCATCCTCAAGACCCAGTAACCCAGAGGATTTTCGGTGGGAAAGGTGTCCAAGTCTGATCTTGCCCCTAGGTATTCCTGCACCATGTAAAACAGACGCTGGCGATGGTTGCTGGAACCGATCATACCTTGGGGCTGCGGACCAAAAAATTGTCTGAACGCATCGGTCAGACGGCCACCTTCTCCACCGCTCCTTCTTTGACTGACCGAAGCCTCAGCAACACGTTGTCCAGAAACAGCAGTTTGTAACCTCCCAGTCTCTGGGAACGCGTTGCACAGACCTTTCTGCAAGGCCTCCCGAAGATGTTTCATCCTCTGCTCCCTCTGCGATGGCAAGATAAGGTCCGCAACCTTACCCTTGTAACGTGGATCAAGGAGGGTTGCCAGCCAGTATTGGTCCTTCTCCTTGATACCACGAATACGAGGATCCTTACGCAGGCTTTGCAGGATCAGGGAGGCCATGCAGCGTAGGTTTGCTGAGGCATTCGGTCCGGAGTCCTCTGGGTCACTAAGGACAACAACGTCCGCAGCCACCTCCTCCCAGCCACGTACAAGTCCATGTGTTCCTTGGGACTGATCCCTTAAAGACTGCTGCTGATGCTGAGTGCCAGGCTCCACCTCCATACTGACACAATCTTCCTCCTCCTCCTCCTCCTCCTCATCCTCTTCCTGTGTGATCGGCGGGCACGCAGGAACACTGTCTGGATAAAGGGGGCCTTGAGAGCTAAGGAAGTCCTCCTCTTCCTGCCTCTGTTCTGCCTCAAGTGCCCTGTCCATTATTCCACGCAGCGTGTGCTCCAACAGGTGGACAAGGGGGACAGTGTCACTGATGCATGCACTGTCAGTGCTCACCATCCTCGTGGCCTCCTCGAATGGTGACAGGACAGTGCATGCATCCCTAATCATGGCCCACTGGCGTGGGGAAAAAAAAACAAGCTCCCCTGACCCTGTCCTGGTGCCATAGTCGCACAGGTACTCATTGATGGCCCTCTGCTGCGTGTGCAGCCGCTGCAGCATGGCCAACGTTGAGTTCCACCTGGTGGGCATGTCACAGATTAGGCGGTTCTTGGGCAGGTTAAACTCCTTTTGGAGGTCCGTCAGCCGAGCACTGGCATTATATGACCGGCGGAAATGCACACAGACTTTCCTGGCCTGCCTCAGGACATCCTGTAAGCCCGGGTACCTGCCCAAGAACCGCTGCACCACCAAGTTAAGGACGTGAGCCAAACAGGGCACATGGGTCATTTGTCCCTGTCGGAGGGCAGAGAGGAGGTTGGTGCCATTGTCGCAAACCACCATTCCTGCCTTAAGTTGGCGTGGCGTCAACCACCTCTGAACCTGCCCCTGCAGAGCTGACAGAACCTCTGCCCCAGTGTGGCTCCTGTCCCCCAAGCACACCAGCTCAAGCACCACATGGCATCTTTTGGCCTGCGTACTTGCGTAGCCCCTTGAACGCCTACGGAGCACCGCTGGTTCCGAGGAAGAGGCCATGGAGGAAGAAGAAGAGGAGGGGGTGGAGGAGAGAGGTGTGTCACAATCAGCATTTTGGAGGCGTGGTGGCGGAACAACCTCCAACACTACTGCACCTTGTCCTGCATCCTTCCCAGCTGCCAGCAGAGTCACCCAATGCGCCGTGAAACTTAGGTAACGTCCCTGTCCATGCCTGCTGGACCATGAGTCAGCGGTAATATGCACCTTACTGCTGACCGCCCTGTCCAGCGAGGCATGGACATTGCCTTCCACATGCCGGTAGAGAGCCGGAATCGCCTTCCGTGAGAAAAAGTGGCGTTTGGGTACCTGCCACTGAGGAACCGCACATTCCACAAACTCACGGAAGGGGGCAGAGTCTACCAACTGAAAAGGCAGCAGTTGAAGTGCTAGTAATTTTGCCAAGCTAGCATTCAACCGCTGGGCATGTGGATGGCTGGGAGCAAACTTCTTTCGGCGGTGCAGCAGCTGGGGCAGGGAAATTTGCCTGGTACAATCTGACGTCGGTGTACCAAAAGCAGATTGCCCACAAGTACTTGGCTGTGACACACCTAATTCTACACCTTCATTCCTCTCACTGCAGGTCTCAGAGAGGACTGAAGGTCTAGTGGGGTTGGAAATCTCAGCTGATGAGGAGCAAGGAGAGATCCTCTTTGTTCTTTGGTGTGGGTCTTTTAGATACGCTTGCCAACGAACTGCATGGCAGGTCAACATATGTCTGGTCAAGCATGTGGTACCCAAGCGGGAGATGTTTTGGCCACGCGAGATACGCTTGAGACATATGTTGCAAATAGCAGCGGTGCGATCTGATGCACTCGTCTCAAAAAAGGCCCACACCAAAGAACTTTTTGAATAACGCGCAGAGACTGCAGCGCCCTGCACATGTGGAGCTTTGGGGTGTGATGCAGTCAATGTGCTGCCCTTAGGCTGGCCCCTGGAGGGCATCCTGCCTCGTTGGTGATGTGCCGCCTCCTCCTCCTCCTCCTCCTCCTCTCTCCTATCAGGCACCCACGTTGAGTCAGTGACCTCATCATCCCCTCCCTCCTCATCACTGGAGCAAACCTGGCAGTATGCTGCAGCAGGGGGAGCATGACTGCCAGATTGCTGTCCTTCTTGGGCACCCCCTCTGTCCGTGCTCATGTTACTGCCTTCATCGAGCTCAGTATCATCATCAGAGCCTTCCAAACGCTGGGCATCCTCCTGGAGCATGTACCCAACACTGTGGTCAAACAGTTCGAGGGAATCCTCATGAGGACATGGTGGAGCTAGGGAAGGAGTCACTGATGACATTGAGCTGAGGGAAGAGGCCGCTGCTTTGCCAGACAAAGCACCCTGGGCATGGGTGAGAGAGGATGAGGAGGATGAGGACAGCTTGGTCATCCACTGGACCAAGTCTTCCGCATGTTGCGGCTCAACACGGCCAGCAGCCGAAAAAAAGGCCAAGCGTGTCCCATGGCCACGTGCTGATGAGGATGCACCGTCTCCACGACCAGCACTAGACACAGAGCCTGCTTGCCCTCTCTTATTGGCTTGTGACTGTCTGCCTCTCCTTCTTGGCCTTCCAGACATACTAATGGCCTGTAGCTGCACTAAGCTGGGATAGAACACCTGTAATTTTCTTCAGGTAGCTTTATATACTGTAACCAGACAAGCCTGCCTGTCAGTAGGAAGATAACAGGAACGGATCTAGCTGAACACTGTGAGCAGGACGCACTGTACTAAATGTAAATAGTCTAGCTGCCTGACCCTGGTACTAATAGGATCAAATAGAACACCTGTAATTTTCTTCAGGTAGCTTTATATACTGTAACCAGACAAGCCTGCTGTCAGTAGGAAGATAACAGGAACGGATCTAGCTGAACACTGTGAGCAGGACGCACTGCACTAAATGTAAATAGTCTAGAAGATAACAGGAACGGATCTAGCTGAACACTGTGAGCAGGACGCACTGCACTAAATGTAAATAGTCTAGAAGATAACAGGAACGGATCTAGCTGAACACTGTGAGCAGGACGCACTGCACTAAATGTAAATAGTCTAGAAGATAACAGGAACGGATCTAGCTGAACACTGTGAGCAGGACGCACTGCACTAAATGTAAATAGTCTAGAAGATAACAGGAACGGATCTAGCTGAACACTGTGAGCAGGACGCACTGCACTAAATGTAAATAGCAGGAACGGATCTAGCTGAACACTGTGAGCAGGACGCACTGCACTAAATGTAAATAGCAGGAACGGATCTAGCTGAACACTGTGAGCAGGATGCACTGCACTAAATGTAAATAGTCTAGAAGATAACAGGAACGGATGTAGCTGAACACTGTGAGCAGAACGCTCTGCACTAATTGTAAATAGCAGGAACGGATCTAGCTGAACACTGTGAGCTGGACGCACTGCACTAAATGTAAATAGCAGGAACGGATCTAGCTGAACACTGTGAGCAGGACGCACTGCACTAAATGTAAATAGCAGGAACGGATCTAGCTGAACACTGTGAGCAGGACGCACTGCACTAAATGTAAATAGTCTAGAAGATAACAGGAACGGATCTAGCTGAACACTGTGAGCAGGACGCACTGCACTAAATGTAAATAGCAGGAACGGATCTAGCTGGACACTGTGAGCAGGACGCACTGCACTAAATGTAAATAGCAGGAACGGATCTAGCTGAACACTGTGAGCAGGACGCACTGCACTAAATGTAAATAGCAGGAACGGATCTAGCTGAACACTGTGAGCAGGACGCACTGCACTAAATGTAAATAGCAGGAACGGATCTAGCTGAACACTGTGAGCAGGACGCACTGCACTAAATGTAAATAACAGGAACGGATCTAGCTGAACACTGTGAGCAGGACGCATTGCACTAAATGTAAATAGTCTAGATAGAAGATAACAGGAACGTATCTAGCTAAACTGAATACAGTGTATATATATATATGCAACACCTGGGATGCATATATATACACAATACACTGTAAGTGCAGCTAACTGACTGACTGTTCTGCCTAATCTATCTAACTCAAATCAAATGACACTGTCTCTCTCTCTCTCTATATCTCTCAGCACACCGGAACACACACTACACAGGGCCGCCGTGCAGGTGGCCTTATATAGTGTGGGGTGTGTACTAAATCCCCTGAGCCATAATTGGCCAAATGCACTAAATGTAAATAGCAGGAACGGATCTAGCTGAACACTGTGAGCAGGACGCACTGCACTAAATGTAAATAGCAGGAACGGATCTAGCTGAACACTGTGAGCAGGATGCACTGCACTAAATGTAAATAGTCTAGAAGATAACAGGAACGGATGTAGCTGAACACTGTGAGCAGAACGCTCTGCACTAATTGTAAATAGCAGGAACGGATCTAGCTGAACACTGTGAGCTGGACGCACTGCACTAAATGTAAATAGCAGGAACGGATCTAGCTGAACACTGTGAGCAGGACGCACTGCACTAAATGTAAATAGCAGGAACGGATCTAGCTGAACACTGTGAGCAGGATGCACTGCACTAAATGTAAATAGTCTAGAAGATAACAGGAACGGATCTAGCTGAACACTGTGAGCAGGACGCACTGCACTAAATGTAAATAGCAGGAACGGATCTAGCTGAACACTGTGAGCAGGACGCACTGCACTAAATGTAAATAGCAGGAACGGATCTAGCTGAACACTGTGAGCAGGACGCACTGCACTAAATGTAAATAGCAGGAACGGATCTAGCTGAACACTGTGAGCAGGACGCACTGCACTAAATGTAAATAGCAGGAACGGATCTAGCTGAACACTGTGAGCAGGACGCACTGCACTAAATGTAAATAGCAGGAACGGATCTAGCTGAACACTGTGAGCAGGACGCATTGCACTAAATGTAAATAGTCTAGATAGAAGATAACAGGAACGTATCTAGCTAAACTGAATACAGTGTATATATATATATGCAACACCTGGGATGCATATATATATACACAATACACTGTAAGTGCAGCTAACTGACTGACTGTTCTGCCTAATCTATCTAACTCAAATCAAATGACACTGTCTCTCTCTCTCTCTATCTCTATCTCTCAGCACACCGGAACACACACTACACAGGGCCGCCGTGCAGGCGGCCTTATATAGTGTGGGGTGTGTACTAAATCCCCTGAGCCATAATTGGCCAAAGCCACCCTGGCTTTGGCCAATTACAGCTCTCTCTACTGACGGCGCTGTGATTGGCCAAGCATGCGGGTCATAGTGCATGCTTGGCCAATCATCAGCCAGCAATGCACTGCGATGCCGCAGTGAATTATGGGCCGTGACGCGCCACACGAATTTGGCGCGAACGGCCCATATCGTTCGCAATTCGACGGACGGTCGAACAGCCGATGTTCGAGTCGAACATGGGTTCGACTCGAACACGAAGCTCATCCCTAGTCATGAACACGGTGCATTCTCAGCACGTGGCCGTGGGGCACGCTTGTCCTTTTTGTCGACAGCTGGCCGTGTTGAGCCACAACATGCAGAAAAGTTGGTAGAGTGGATCACAAAGCCATCCTCCTCCTCCTCATCCTCTGTCACCCAGGCTAAGACAAGTTTGGCTGCCAATGCAGCTGTCAAAGTGGCCTATTCCATCGGCTCAATGGCATCAGTCACTCCTCCCCTAGACCCACCATCATGTCCTGAGGAGTCCCCCGACCTGTTCGACCACAGAGTCGGGTACATGCTGCAGGAGGATGCGCAGCGTTTTGAGGGATCCAATGATGGTACCTAGGTTGAGGATGAAGGCAGTAATGTAAGCCCAGAGAGAGGGGGTGCCCATGAAGCACAAATAACTGGTAGTCATGTTCCCCCAGCAGCAGCATACTGCCAGGTGCGCTGCAGTGGCGTGGAGGGAGGGGATGATGAGGCCACTGACTCTACGTGGGTGCCTGATAGAAGAGAGGAGGAGCACATCTCCAATGAGGCAGGATGCCCTCCAGGGGCCAGCTTACGGACAGGCAACCGACTGCATCACACCGCAGAGCTTCGCATGTGCAGGGCGCTGGTGACTCCGCGTGTTTTTTCAAAAGTCCTTTGGTGTGGGACTTTTTTGAGACATTGCAGCAGATCGCACCATTGCTGTTTGCAACATATGTCTGAAGCGTATCAAGTGTGGCCAAAACAGCAGCCACTTGGGCACCACATGCTTGACCAGACATATGTCGAGCTCCCAAGCAGTCCCTTTGCAACAGTACTTAAAAGACCCACACCAAAGAAGAAGGCAAACCTCTCCTTGCTCCTCATCAGCTGGGATCTCCAACCCCACTATACCTTCAGTCCTCTCAGAGACCTGCACTGAGAGGAGTGAAGGTGTAGAATTAGGTGTCCCAAGCACTTGCGGGCAATCTGCTAGCGGTATACCTAAATCCGATTGTAGCAGGCAAATTTCCCTACCCCAGTTGCTAAACCGTCTAAAGAAATTTGGTCCCAGCCATCCACATGCTCATCGGCTGAATGCTAGTTTGGCTAAATTGCTAGCACTCCAACTGCTGCCTTTTCAGCTGGTAGACTATGCCCCTTTCGAGAATTTGTGGAATGTGCGGTACCTCAGTGGCAGGTTCCCAAACGCCATTTTTTTCTCAGAAGGCCATTCCGGCTCTCTACCTGCATGTGGAATGCAATGTCTTGACCTCATTGGACAGGGCGGTCAGCGGTAAGGTACATATTACCGCTGACTCATGGTCCAGCAGGCATGGACAGGGACATTACCTTTCTTTCACGGCGCACTGGGTAACCCTGCTGGCAGCTGGGAAGGATGCGGGACAGGTTGCAGTAATGTTGGAGCTTGTTCCACCACCACGCCTCTAAAATGCTGGTAGTGGTGATTCTGTCACATCTCTCTCCTCCACCCCCTCCTCTTCTTCTTCCTCTATGGCCTCTTCTTGTGCAGATTTGTCCTTGGAACCAGTGGTGCTTTGTAGGCATTCTAGGGGCTACACAAGTACTCAGGCAAAAAGATGCCATGCGGTGCTTGTGTTGGTCTGTTTAGGGGACAGGAGCCACACTGGGGCAGAGATTCTGGCAGCTCTGCAGGGGCAGGTTCAGAGGTGGTTGACACTATGCCAGCTTCAGCCAGGAATGGTGGTTTGTGACAATGGCACCAACCTCCTCTTCGCCCTCCGACAGGGACAGTTGAACCATGTTCCCTGTTTGGCTCACATCCTTAATTTGGTGGTGCAGTGGTTCCTGTGGAGGTACCCGGGCTTTCAGGATCTCCTGAGGCAGGCCAGGAAAGTCTGTGGGCATTTCCGTCGGTCAAATAATGCCAGTGCTTGGCTGGCTGACCTTCAAAAGGAATGCAACCTGCCCAAAAACCGCCTCATCTGTGACATGCCCACCAGGTGGAACTCAATGTTGGCAATGCTGCAGCGGCTGCACACGCAGCAGAGGGCCATCAATGAGTACCTGTGCGAGTATGGCACCAGGACAGGGTCAGGGGAGCTTGGCTTTTTTTCGCCATGCCAGTGGCTAATGATCAAGGATGCATGCATTGTCCTGTCACCATTTGAGGAGGCCACGAGGATGGTGAGCAGTGACATTCTTCAGTGATACTGTCCCTCTTGTCTTCCTGTTGGAGCACACGCTGCGTGGAATCATGGACAGGGCACTTGAGGCAGAACAGAGGGAGGCAGAGGAGGACTTCCTTACCTCTCAAGGCTCCCTTTATCCAGACAGTATTCCTGCAGGCCAGCCTATCACAAAGGAAGAGGAGGAGGAGGAGGATTGTGTCAGCATGGTGATGAAGCCTTGCACTCAGCATCCACCTTCAAGGGATAATTTTCAGTCCCCAGAAATTCATAGACTTGTACGTGGCTGGGAGGAGGTGGCTGCGGATCATGTCGTCCTTAGTGACCCAGAGGACTCCGGACCAAATGCCTCAGCAAACCTACGCTGCATGGCCTCCCCGATCCTGCAAAGCCTGCGAAAGGACCCTCCGATTTGTGGTATCAAGGAGAGGGGTCAGTACTGGCTGGCAACCCTTCTTGATCCACGTTACAAGGGTAAGGTTGCAGAACTTATCCAGCCTTCGCAGAGGCAGCAGAGGATGAAACATCTTCAGGAGGCCTTGCAGAAAGGTTTGTGCAATGCGTTTCCAGAGCCTAGGAGGTTACAATTTCCTGGTCCTCCTGGACAGCGTGTTGCTGAGGATTCGGTCAGTCACAGAAAGAGCGGTGGAGAAGGTGGCCGTCTGACCGATGCATTCCGACAATTTTCTAGTCCACAGTCAGAAGGTCTGATCGGTTCCAGAAACCATCGCCAGCGTCTGATTTACATGGTGCAGGAATACCTTGGGGCAAGATCAGACTTAGAGACCTTTCCAACCGAAAATCCACTGGGTTACTGGGTCTTGAGAATGGATCACTGGCCAGAGCTTGCACAGTATGCAATTGAGATACTGGCCTGTCCTGCATCCAGCGTTCTATCTGTACGCACAATCAGTGCTGCTGGAGGCTTTGTAACCGATCACAGAGTGCGCCTGTCTACAGACTCGGTGGATTGGCTCACCTTCATAAAAATGAATTAGTCTTGGATCACCAGCTACCAAGCACTTGATGCTGACGTAACCATTCGTACAATGATTTCATTTTACAACTGTTGGAATATATTTTATACCACAATGTTTTTTCGTTCGATGGTTCCCATTTCCTCCAGGTACAGGGGGTGGCGATGGGGACTTGTTGTGCCCCATCCTACGCCAACCTGTACCTGGGGGAGTGGGAAACTACTTTTCTCAGTGATGAAAACTCGTCGATGTATACGAACCACTTTCTACTGTGGTTCAGATACATCGACGACATTTTCACCATCTGGGATGGACCCATAGAGCTTTTGCAATCATGTCTCGTGTGCATGAATAAAAATTGCTTCAATCTTAACTTTACTATGGCCTCAAGTCGCAGTGAGATCGCATTTTTGGACGTTATGGTCTATAGGGATGGGGATGGTGGACTCAGCAGTGGCCTTTTCCGGAAGGCCACTGCCGGGAATACCATCCTGCATGCCTCCAGTTTTCATCCATCTAGTCTCATTAAGTCAATACCTTACAGCCAATACTTAAGGGTGCGTAGAAACTGCACCGATGAAGCGACTTTTAAGAAAGAGGCCAATGATCTGCGTGCGAGACTCCTTGAGAGAGGTTATTCACGTACCTCCCTCAAGAAAGCCTATAAACGGGCCATCACTCAGACCAGGCAGACCCTGATCTATTCACAAAAAAATAAAAGTCAGGACAATTCCTTGCGCATTATCACTAAATATTGTAATCAACATATTGAAATCAAGAGAATTGTGTCCAAATATTGGCACATTCTCACTATGGACCCCAACTTACAGAGACTCCTCCCTGACAGTCCCCTCTTTACCTTTAGGAGGGCCACCTCTCTATCCTCCAGATTGGTGAGAAGTGAATTTAGGGATGAAAAGTTCGCCCAGCACTGCAAGTACAGAGGCACTTTCATGTGTGGGGCTTGCGGATACTGCAGATTCATGTTTACCACGAAAAATCCCACATTACCAAATGGCAGTGTTTTTAGGCCCAAACATTTCGCGAACTGCAAGACAAAGGGGGTGGTCTACATGCTCTGGTGTGATTGCGGATGTTTCTATGTCGGAAAAACGAAGCTCGAATTCTGGCATAGGGCATACCGCCACATCAGAAGCATGCAGACATGTGACCCCGACTTACCATTGGGGAGACACACAGCCCTGGTCCACCAGGGTGAATTTCCAAAAATCTAATTTTTGATTTTGGACCGGGTCCACCCAGGTGGGAGAGGGGGAGATTGGAATAAGGATCTCCTCCAACTCGAACTGAGGTGGATTTATAATTTACGGGCGACTAGACCCCCTGGTTTAAATGATTCTACATGTTTTAAGCCATTTTTGGAGGGCTTTGATTCTGGAGGCATGGAAAGATAGATCTTCATCTGCGTACCTGGTTGTACGCACACCCCAGGTTTTGCCACAGAGTATGCAGGCTATTTGATTTTAGGCCCTTGCCCAGCCCCAACACATGCCCTTACAACTTTTCGGCTCGGGACTGTCTATACTGTATGTCCCAGTAAGGAATCCACTTTGGGGCGTAGTGTGACAGGGGCCCATCGGCACGTCCATGCCCCTGGACTGGCAGGACATTGGGGCAGTCCCCTACTTTAAATATTTTGCCCCAGGCGGGAGGGAGAATTAAGCCTTGTCCCTCTTATGTTTGCTCCATGGCTTGGGATTTTTGTCCTTTGTATTTCTTCCCATGTCACAGCCCTGCTGTGGAGTCCCATGCCTTGAGTGCACTAGAGGATATCCAATATGCTTACATGACCTTATATTGTACAATATTTTGAGTTTGCATACTTATATTTTGGTTATCATGTTTTTTCTAGGTGCCTTCCCCTTGCTGTCACTGTGCGCGGACCCAGCACGGTAAGGCTGTCCCATCAGGGACACACCAGGGGAACGGTCTGTGTTCCTCCTCTTCCAGATCTGGATCAGCGTCAGCTGATTCCAGCTCTGGCTTCCCGTGCTGGTGGGGGTGAACGGCGGCGCGCGCCTCCGGGACGCGGGGCCGTGACGTCAGCCGCGACGCTGTGTTCCAGTTTACTGGCACGCACGCGCGATGTGGGGTCGGGGCCGGCGTTGTTGGGGGGGCGTGGCGCGGTCCACTCCCAGGGGGTCCATCATTGGACCAGGATGACAGGAGATCTGCCCATAGGCGGATCGATTGTCAGCTGGAGCCTAATGGGAGGAAATAGTCCAGGGAGGATACGATGCGCACAGCTGATTGCTTTTGCAATCAGCTGTTAGCGCATCTAGTGGGGATAAATACTCCAGCTCATCCACTCAGATCTTGTGATCGGAGGAGGATGATGCACCCACGCTGGTCTCCTGACTGCCTAAGTAAGTCACTTTATGGGACTGGGGATACTGGGGGGATTTTTACCCTTTAGACTACTTTCTAATAGGTGGTGTGGTTTATACACACCACAACCTACATATACATTGTCCATATGATTGTCACCCCTTCTCTCTCTCCCAATACCAGATTTCCTCTTTGGTGTCAGTTTGATAGCCAGCATGGTGTTCTATGAGCCCTCCTCCCTTTTCCTATGTTACACCTTGTAGGTGTCCTCTTTGGCTCCAGCGATCAGGTATGTCCTTTTGGCCATTAGCTTTTACACATACATATATTTTTTGTACCATCTTAATGGGGGGGTTCACCCCCATCTAATTGCCACCTCTTATGATATTGTTTGCTTGGCCTTAGGTCCGAGGATTTTCGTGGACCCCAGCCCACGCACAGACGTTACGCCCAGATTTGGGCGTGACGTGTTTCAGCATTTAGGGGAACTATATCCTTTACATGAATCTCCATTAGTACGTTACCTACTCATAATTGGATCCTCTAGACTTGCATATGGCCTGGGACACCACAGTTGGGCTGATTATTTGCTTTGAATCTCTTTGTAACACGTGCATTGGGTAAGTGAGTTCATTCTCACATATGGGGCATGGGGGGTACATTATAGCACATATATCTGTGTTGTTAATTATCTTATGTTTTCTGCCTTTGTAACATTTAATAGATGATATCTCTCACTTGTCAAACCTTGACGAAGGACTTTCCGAAACGCGTCGGTTTAGTGAGACCTACCTCATCTCATGCTTTTTGTCAGTCTTTTGTGACATTCTTTGCCCTATTCTTTGTTTGATGCAATTGTTTTTATGTATTTTTCTTGTATTATTCCAACATGTCACTTGGTGTATTTTTTGTATTCTTTGTACTATGTTTTTGTATTTTGTAATAAAATATATTTTTTATATTAGTATGTATCCTTTTTGGTAATGCCTTCAAAATCCCACCCTAGGGGAACAAATTGTTCGTTTTTCGTTTTTTTATGAATGTGAGATCCCATGAAGACTGCCTATGCTTATGCTGAGTGAGTATCCTGTTATGCTAAGTGACTATCTTATTCCTCCTCACAGTTACATAGTTACATAGTTACATAGTAGGTGAGGTTGAAAAAAGACACAAGTCCATCAAGTCCAACCTATGTGTGTGATTATGTGTCAGTATTGCATTGTATATCCCTGTATGTTGTGGTCATTCAGGTGCTTATCTAATAGTTTTGTGAAGCTATCAATGCTCCCTGCTGAGACCACTGCCTGTGGAAGGGAATTCCACATCCTTGCCACTCTTACAGTAAAGAACCCTCTACGTAGTTTAAGGTTAAACCTCTTTTCTTCTAATTTTAATGAGTGGCCACGAGTCTTGTTAAACTCTCTTCTGCGAAAAAGTTTTATCCCTATTGTGGGGTCACCAGTCCGGTATTTGTAAATTTAAATCATATCCCCTCTCAAGCGTCTCTTTTCCAGAGAGAATAAGTTCAGTGCTCGCAACCTTTCCTCATAACTAAGATCCTCCAGACCCTTTATTAGCTTTGTTGCCCTTCTTTGTACTCGCTCCATTTCCAGTACATCCTTCCTGAGGACTGGTGCCCAGAACTGGACCGCATACTCTAGGTGCGGCCGGACCAGAGTCTTGTAGAGCGGGAGAATTGTCGTTTTATCTCTGGAGTTGATCCCCCTTTTAATGCATGCCAATATTCTGTTTGCTTTGTTAGCAGCAGCTTGGCATTGCCTGCCATTGCTGAGCCTATCATCTACTAGGACCCCCAGGTCCTTTTCCATCCTAGATTCCCCCAGAGGTTCTCCCCCCAGTGTATAGATTGCATTCATATTTTTGCCACCCAAATGCATTATTTTACATTTTTCTACATTGAACCTCATTTGCCATGTAGTCGCCCACCCCATTCATTTGTTCAGGTCTTTTTGCAAGGTTTCCACATCCTGCGGAGAAGTTATTGCCCTGCTTAGCTTAGTATCTTCTGCAAATACAGAGATTGAACTGTTTATCCCATCCTCCAGGTCGTTTATAAACAAATTAAATAGGATTGGTCCCAGCACAGAACCCTGGGGAACCCCACTACCCACCCCTGACCATTCTGCGTACTCCCCATTTATCACCACCCTAGTGAACTCGCCCTTGTAGCCAGTTTTCAATCCATGTACTCACCCTATGGTCCATGCCAACGGACCTTATTTTGTACAGTAAACGTTTATGGGGAACTGTGTCAAATGCTTTTGCAAAATCCAGATACATTATGTCTACGGGCCTTCCTTTATCTAGATGGCAACTCACCTCCTCATAGAAGGTTAATAGATTGGTTTGGCAAGAACGATTCTTCATGAATTCATGCTGATTACTGCTAATGATACAGTTCGTATTACTAAAATCCTGTATATAGTCCCTTATCATCCCCTCCAAGAGTTTACATACTATTGATGTTAGGCTAACTGGTCTGTAATTCCCAGGGATGTATTTTGGGCCCTTTTTAAATATTGGTGCTACATTGGCTTTTCTCCAGCTGGTACCATTCCAGTCAGTAGACTGTCTGTAAAAATTAGGAACAACGGTCTGGCAATCACTTGACTGAGTTCTCTAAGTACCCTCAGATTCAAACCATGCTGGTCCCGGTGATTTATTAATGTTAAGTTTCTCAAGTCTAATTTTAATTCCATCCTCTATTAACCATGGAGGTGCTTCCTGTGTTGTGTCATGAGGATAAACACTGCAGTTTTGGTTACTGAAGCCCCCCGATTCACACGTGAAGACTGAGGAGAAATAAATAAATTATAAATAAATTTATAAATTCAATACCTTTGCCATCTCCCCATCCTTTGTAACCAGATGTCCTTCCTCAATGTTCATGTTGATAGCTTCTAAGAACATTTTTGGTTCTGGGCACCAGCCCCAGTGCCTAAAGCCCAATTTTTCTGCCCCTGTTTAACAGGGGCATGTAATTACAATTTTTGCTGTAATATTTTGCAGCAGGGCTCGTTCCTGCATTCAACTAGAGTATCTGTGAGGGTTTTTTGTCTGTGCGTCTATGGATACACAGATCCTCCTTGAGAGCACACCCATTCAAGTGCCCCCATTGCAGGCAGCTTGCTACGGTGGTCACTTAGTGGGTGGGAGGAGCTAGGAGCACAAATGGGAACCCAAAAATAAGTATCAGGGCTGCTCTGTGCAAAACAATTAACAGGTGAGTATAACATGTTTCTTATTTTTATGACAAAAAAAATGTGTATACAATCAATTTAATAAGGTGCGAAGAAGGCTAAACCTCCTTACAGCCTTTAAAATGCCTTTGAAAAGTGATCCACTGCAGATCACATTTTAGAGGGGAGGCTATGCCTATTGCACATGTGAATGAGGACTTCAAAGGACCTCTCTTGTGACTTTTTTATCTTTCTTTCTCTCCTTGTTCACCTGGAGCACCACTGACTCAACCCCTTTATTTGGATCATCTACATACCAGTTTGTATTTATGTGATATGTCAACAATGTACAATTCAACAACTCATAGGAAACACCAAATGTCTGACACCTCATTACTGATACAATGTTCTTCAGCAGTAACACATTGTGCAACCCCAGCAACCAGAGCTGTGTTTTGGCCTAGGCCAACAAGGCCTAGGCCTAGGGCGGCACTTTGCGGGGGGCGGCAAAAAGGGCCACCCCTCACATGAGAGAAAGCCCCCCCACCCGTCTTGCTGATTCCCGGCTCCCGCTGCCGCCTCCCACACACATGCAGCCCACGGCAGCCGGCTTTCTGTAGCGGCGCCACTGTGTATGGGCGTGCTTGGCAGAGGATGGGGGCGTGTATCTCATGCCCCCCTACTCTCTGACAAGCACGCCCATACACCACGGCGTCGCTACAGAAAGCCGGCGGCCGTGGGCTGCATGTGTGCGGGAGGCGGCAGCGAGAGCCAGGAATCAGCAAGACGGGTGGGGGGAGCTTTCTCTTATGCGGGGGGGTGGCGTGTGTCACTCGCGCCCCCATAGGTGACAGGTGGAGCTTTAAGCTCCGCCTACCCTCCCCTGCACTGCTTTCCTGCAGTGAATCTGCAGGAAACCCCCAGGACAGCAGGTACAATGATTTAATAAAGTATATCAGTGTTATGGGCACTGGCAGCATTTGATGGGCACTGGCAGAATTTGATGGGCACAGTGGCAGCATTTGATGGGCACAGTGGCAGCATTTGATAGCACAGTGGCTGCATTTGATGACACAGTGGCTGCGTTTGAGGGCACAATCGCTGCGTTTGATGGCACAGTGGCTGCATTTCATGGCACAGTGGCTGCATTTGATGGGCACGGTGGCTGCATTTAATGGGCACAGTGGCTGCGTTTGAGAGCACAGTGGCTACGTTTGATGGCACAATGGCTACGTTTGATGGCAGAGTGGCTGCGTTTGATGGGGCACAGTGGCTGCATTTGATGGGGCACAGTGGCTGCAATTGATGGGCACAGTGGCTGTGTTTGATAGCACAGTGGCAGCGTTTGATGGGCACAGTGGCTGCATTTGAGGGCACAGTGGCTGCGTTTGATGGCACAGTGGCTGCGTTTGATGGCACAATGGCTACGTTTGATGGCACAGTGGCTGCGTTTGATGAGGCACAGTGGCTGCGTTTGATGGGGCACAGTGGCTGCATTTGATAGGCACAGTGGCTGCAATTGATGGGCACAGTGGCTGCGTTTGATAGCACAGTGGCTGCAATTGATGGGCACAGTGGCTGCGTTTGATAGCACAGTGGCAGCATTTGATGGGCACAGTGGCTGCCTTTGAGGCCACAGTGGCTGCGTTTAATGGGCACAGTGGCTGCGTTTGATGGGCACAGTGGCTGCGTTTGATAGGCACAGTGGCAGCATTTGATGGGCACAGTAGCAGCATTTGCTGGGCACAGTGGCAGCATTTGACGGGCACAGTGACTGCGTTTGATGGGGCACAGTGAGGCTGCAATTGACGGGGACAGTGAGACCATCCCCGTGATAGCAATTAAAACTCCGCAGCTAAAAATACTGTAGCTGCTGACTTTTAATATTAGGACACTTACCTGTCCAGGGATCCAGCGATGTCGACACCTCAGCCGATTTTCGGATTGGCTCTAGGGTTTTGCCACTACCATTCATGGTAAGGGAAACCGACCGGTTCCCTACTGCACATGTGCGAAGCGCATTGCACTTTCTGAATGGCCCAGTGGAGGAAGGAGGAGGGGGGGCAAACTTCAGAGGGGACAGCGCAGTCTCCCGGAAGTGGGGAAGGGTACCTGTCAGAAACAGGTAACTGTTCCCCCCTGAAAGGTGCCAAATGAGCCTAAAGAGGAAGGGGTGTTGTTTACAGATGATAGGATGGGTCTTAAACAAGAAGGGGTGTGGCCTCGGCAGGATGGGGTGGGTCGTATTTAAATTAGTGGAGTGCATGCGTTTAGTCAGACCTAGGGCAGCACAAAACCTAAATACACCACTGCCAGCAACTGTCTAGTCATTTGTAGCATTATCCTAGAAATATGTACCATAAAAAGTAACACAATGGGCTACCAATTCCATTGGATCAGGATAAACCCATAAGTAGTACACAGAGTAGCGTCAGTGCATCAGTTTCTACCGTGTCTGTTCCTTCGTGAATTTGTCTTCACGCTTGAGAAATAGGAAATAAGTGAAAATGAAAGTAGAGATACCGATGTGTGTTAGATAAACAAAGAACACAAAGTCATATTGGAGCTCTGCCAGCAGTAGGGTGGGGAGGGAACAGAGTCCATCTGCATCTGATAATAAAGAATTATAATATTAGAAACGCACCATCTTGTAGGGATCTCCAAACTACGGTCTTCCAGCTGTTGTAGAACTACACGTCCCATGATGAGGCATTGTAAAACTCTGACTAGGCATGATGGGAATTGCAGTTCCTGAACAACTGGAGGGCCAAAGTTTGGAGACCCCTGATAAAGCATAGGACTTTGAAGGAGATAATAATTGAAGATACATTTACAATAATACTTTTTAACTACTTTCCCGGTATTCTATGTCGGTACTTTGACATAGAATACCAGGGTTATGGCAGCAGATAGCTGCCATAAAATAGTCAAAGACTTCTTGAGAGCTACCATATATATATAAGAGTTAATATTCTGGACAGCTGCTAGCACTGATCACGTCTCATATGCTCATGCTAACCAAGTAAAAAGTGCCATGCTATCTAGATATTACCATGTGACCACCACATAGGCTAGTGCTACTGTTACCTTCAATAAATAAAAACTCATCAAAAATATATACTGCAATCATTTACAAGTATACCTCATGACAGCATGTGCAAAATAGTATATATATATATATATATATATATATATATATATATATATATATACAGTGGGGACAGAAAGTATTCAGACCCCCTTAAATTTTTCACTCTTTGTTATATTGCAGCCATTTGCTAAAATCATTCAAGTTCTTTTTTTTCTTCATTAATGTACACACAGCACCCCATAGTGACAGAAAAACACAGAATTGTTGACATTTTTGCAGATTTATTAAGAAAGAAAAACTGACATATCACATGGTCCTAAGTATTCAGACCCTTTGCTCAGTATTTAGTAGAAGCTCCTTTTGATCTAATACAGCTATGAGTCTTTTTGAGAAAGATGCAGCAAGTTTTTCACACCTGGATTTGGGGATCCACTGCCATTCCTCCTTGCAGATCCTCTCTAGTTCTGTCAGGTTGGATGGTAAACATTGGTGGACAGCCATTTTTAGGTCTCTCCAGAGATGCTCAATTGGGTTTAAGTCAGGGCTCTGGTTGGGCCATTCAAGAACAGTCGCGGAGTTGTTGTGAAGCCACTCCTTCGTTATTTTAGCTGTGTGCTTAGGGTAATTGTCTTGTTGGAAGGTAAACCTTCAGCCCAGTCTGAGGTCCTGAGCACTCTAGAGAAGGTTTTTGTCCAGGATATCCCTGTACTTGGCCGCATTCATCTTTCCCTCGATTGCAACCAGTCGTCCTGTCCCTGCAGCTGAAAAACACCCCCTACAGCATGATGCTGCCACCACCATGCTTCACTGTTGGGACTGTATTGGACAGGTGATGAGCAGTGCCTGGTTTTCTCCACACGCACCTCTTAGAATTAAGGCCAAAATGTTCTATCCTCAAAATGCCAATTCTGTCCCTCTACCATTTTGCAACCAAGCTCTCCCTATGTTGAACCATAGTCTTTCTTTACAGTGTTAAAATCCAAGGGCTCCTCCACCTATCTCTAATACATACCTCTGAAGACCAGAGGACTTTACTTACCAACTTATTTGTTTCATACCGGCACCTTTCGCTTCTCCACACGACGGAAACCTACTCATTTCCGTTGACCCCTACAGGAACACGTGACATCTCATAAGGTCTCTTGCACCCTTCCTTACTTCCGGAACACTTCCTTTCCTTCTCCCCCACCTTCAGTAATACTCCCTTTCTTTTTCTCCTCACCCTCTCTATCCCCCTCCTACCACAACTCTGTCTCTCTTACTCATCCACCTTTTCTATCCTCTTCACTTCCGCCACTTCAACATCATGTCCACAACCCTACCACCCCGGATAACCAATATTTCCATAACCCACCCCTAACCACACTTAAGTGAGAAAACAGACGGAAACCCCAGATTCTCTCACTTACAGAAAGCCACACCCCCCACACAATATGTCACATACGAGACCTACCACTAAACATACCACGCTGAAAATATCATCCCTGAATTGCAAAAGGGCTCAAAATCCCAGAGAAACGCAGCCAGGTTCTCTCTCAGATGCACAAACTTTTTAGCTTTTAACATCTCAGAACACTGGCAGACTCCTTCCATAAGAAAGGTTACAAAGACAAAAACCATCAACCACACCATAAACACAGCCTTGAAAACCCGAAGAGAAAATCTCCTCCAATACACAGAGAAAAAAACAAATAACCGAGTACCTCTAGTCACCACATACAACCCAGCACTTGAATGGATCAAAAAGATAATCAAAGATTTACAACCCATTATAACAGCGGATGAAACTCTGAAAGGAATATTCCAACAACCCCCATTATTGGCTTTCAGACAACCACCCAACCTCAGACACAAACTAATCAGCAGGAAACTCACTCTGATTATGAAGTCACAAATAATGGAAGCAAACCATGCAATAAAAAACGCTGAAAACTATCCAAAGTGTTACACACACAAATGGGACCTTCAATATCATGGGATCTTACAACTGTACCTCCAGTAATGTTGTGTACCTCATCCAATGCAAAAGGTGCAGCAAAGGATCTTATGTTGGTGAAACAGGACAGAAGCTGAAAGTGAGGATGAATTTGCACAGACATACCATCAAAGAACATAAAGAAGACAGTTTATGCACACCTGTGGGACATCATTTCTCACAACCGGTCCACACTATAGAAGACCTCAATGTTTTAGTTCTTAAAGGGAATTTCAGAACTATCCAGGAAAGGAAAATGTTTGAACTAAGAATGATACTTCTTTTTGACACGAAAAATAACGGCCTGAATTTAGATATTGGTTTCCTTACATATTATGCTAAAGTTTTACGACCCCTCTGTGACTAGTATCCCCCCCTGCATTCTATAGCTCCCCCTCTGTCTTATCTCACTAACTCTGCTGCTATCTTTATTACCATTGATTTGTATGTGTTTGGTTTTCTCTTTTTTTTTTTTTTTTTAACATACTGCTTAATAATGTGTGAATCCGTACTGCTTGGACCTTGAAGAAGGGGACATACCCCGAAAGCTTGTCCTGAAAAATTGTATGTTAGTGCAAATAAAAAAAGTATCATGGACAGTACTCAATTTTCTCTGTCACAATTCCACTAATACGGCTACAATCAAAACAAGTACGATGCACAAACTAAAAGCCAACATCGTCTTCCTACAGGAAACACATTTCCGCACAGATAAAATTCCTAAGCTCACAAACCACTTGTTTCCAACTTCCTATCATTCTACTAACTCACATGCAAAAACTAAAGGCGTTTCAATTCTTTCTGAATTCTGAACTGGGAACATACTGAATCGCTTATTGACAAGGAAGGCAGGTACAGTCAGGTCCATAAATATTGGGACATCTACACAATTCTAATCTTTTTGGCTCTATACACCACCACAATGGATTTGAAATGAAACAAACAAGACGTGCTTTAACTGCAGACTTTCAGTTTTAATTTGAGGGTATTTACATCCAAATCAGGTGACCGGTGTAGGAATTACAACAGTTTGTATATGTGCCTCCCACTTTTTAAGGGACACAATTCTAATCTTTTTGGCTCTGGGTATAACAGTGGGCGGTATGTACAGGAGAGGAGTATGGAGGGGATGACAGTGGGCGGTATATACAGGAGAGGAGTATGGAGGGTAAGACAGTGGGCAGTATGTACAGGAGAGGAGTATGGAGGGGATGACAGTGGGCAGTATGTACAGGAGAGGAGTGTAGAGGGGATGACAGTGGGCGGTATGTACAGGAGAGGAGTATGGAGGGGATGACAGTGGGTGGTATGTACAGGAGAGGAGTATGGAGGGGATGACAGTGGGCGGTATGTACAGGAGAGGAGTGTAGAGGGGATGACAGTGGGCGGTATGTACAGGAGAGGAGTGTAGAGGGGATGACAGTGGGCGGTATGTACAGGAGAGGAGTGTAGAGGGGATGACAGTGGGCGGTATGTACAGGAGAGGAGTATGGAGGGGATGACAGTGGGCGGTATGTACAGGAGAGGAGTGTAGAGGGGATGACAGTGGGCAGTATGTACAGGAGAGGAGTATGGAGGGTATGACAGTTGGCAGTATGTACGTTCACCTCTGACCTCTGCATGCAACCCCTCCCTCCACTACCCCCATCTTCTCCCCCCTCCTTAAAAACTCCACCATCTTCCTTGTGTCTTACTTGTGTTACTGTATTAAGCTGAAGCACCCGGCTCTAGTACCTCCCTACATACTGCAGTTGGTGATGCATCTCTCACTCGCAAGAAGATCATCCAGCACTCAGGAGATCATCCAGCCACTCAGGAGATCAGATCTGTGGGAGCCGTTGGGAGACAAGCTGTCACTTGTAAACACAGAAGCAAGACTTCTGTATCTACAAGTGATTGTGATGAGCAGGGAGCAGAGGCCCCGAGCCAGAGATGGTGGAACTGAGTTATACCAAGTTCCAGCTGAAAAAAAAAAGCCCTGTATATATATGTTGTATTTATAGAAGCGTAATGAATTTTAAACTTCTGCACAGAACTGAAAAAAAAAAAAAAAATATATATATATATATATATATATATATATATATATATATATATAGTATCTCACAAAAGTGAGTTCACCCCTCACATTTTTGTAAATATTTTATTCTATCTTTTCATGTGACAACACTGAAGAAATGACACTTTGCTACAATGTAAAGTAGTGAGTGTACAGCTTGTATAACAGTGTAAATTTGCTGTCCTCTCAAAATAACTCAACACACAGCCATTAATGTCTAAACCGCTGGCAAAAGTGAGTACACCCCTGAGTGAAAATGTCCGAATTGGGCCCAATTAGCCATTTTCCCTCCCCGGTGTCATGTGACTCGTTAGTGTTACAAGGTCTCAGGTGTGAATGGGGAGCAGGTGTGTTAAATTTGGTGTTATCGCTCTCACGCTCTCATACTGGTCACTGGAAGTTCAACATGGCACATCATGGCAAAGAACTCTCTGAGGATCTGAAAAAAAGAATTGTTGCTCTACATAAAGATGGCCTAGGCTATAAGAAGATTGCCAAGACCCTGAAACTGAGCTGCAGCGCGGTGGCCAAGACCATACAGCGGTATAACAGGACAGGTTCCACTCAGAACAGGCCTCGCCATGGTCCACCAAAGAAGTTGAGTGCACATGCTCAGCGTCATATCCAGAGGTTGTCTTTGGGAAATAGACGAATGAGTGCTGCCAGCATTGCTGCAGAGGTTGTAGGGGTGGGGGGTCAGCCTGTCAGTACTCAGAGCATACGCCGAACACTGCATCAAATTGGTCTGCATGGCTGTCATCCCAGAAGGAAGACTCTTCTAAAGATAATGCACAAGAAAGCCCACAAACAGTTTGCTGAAGACAAGCAGACTAAGGACACGGATTACTGGAACCATGTCCTGTGGTCTGATGAGACCAAGATAAACTTATTTGGTTTAGATGGTGTCAAGCGTGTGTGGTGACAACCAGGTGAGGAGTACAAAGACAAGTGTGTCTTGTCTACAGTCAAGCACAGTGGTCGGAGTGTCATGGTCTGGGGCTGCATGAGTGCTGCCAGCACTGGGGAGCTACAGATCATTGAGGGAACCATGAATGCCAACATGTATTGTGGCACACTGAAGCAGAGCATAATCCTCTTTGGAGATTGGGCCGCAGGGCAGTATTCCAACATGATAACTACCCCAAACACACCTCCAAGGCGACAACTGCCTTGCTAAAGAAGCTGAGGGTAAAGGTGATGGACTGGCCAAGCATGTCTCCAGACCTAAAATCTATTGAGCATCTGTGGGGCATCCTCAAATGGAAGGTGGAGGAGCTCAAGGTCTCTAACATCTACCAGCTCCGTGATGTCATCATGGAGGAGGGGAAAAGGACTCCAGTGGCAACCTGTGAAGCTCTGGTGAACTCCATGCCCAAGAGGGTTAGGGCAGTGCTGGAAAATAATGGTGGCCACATAAAATATTGACACTTTGGGCCCAATTTGGACATTTTAACTTAGGGGTGTACTCACTTTTGTTGCCAGCGGTTTAGACATTAATGGCTGTGTGTTGAGTTATTTTGGGGGACAGCAAATTTACACTGTTATACAAGCTGTATACTCACTACTTTACATTATAGCAAAGTGTCATTTCTTCAGTGTTGTCACATGAAAAGATAGAAGAAAATAATTACAAAAATGTGAGCGGTGTACTTACTTTTGTGAGATACTGTATATACTATATATATATATATATATATATATATATATATATATATATATATTTATTTATATCAGACATATTTTGAACACTAAGCTGACCATACCAGTCTCTGTACCAGAGGAGAGTGCACTCTAATGTCCCTCCACAGTCATATCAGTCTCTGATTACTGAAATTGAATAATAAAGAAGCTGACAACAAAAATAAAAATGTATTCATTCATTTATTCATTGACTTTTTTATTGGTAAATAAATTGATAATCAGTAAACATAGTTTAGGTAATAGAGACAACGTACTGGTAAAGACACAGCAATGAACAATACAGAGACGAGAATTATTTATATATATTTTTTTATTTTTTTAATACAGGTACTTATATAGTGCCGTCAATTTACGCAGCACTTTACATATACATTGCACATTCACATCAGTCCCTACTCTCAAGGAGCTTACAATCTAAGGTCCCTAACTCACATTCATACATACTAGGGACAATACACTTAAAAACAAATTTAGATGGAACTCAGAAACAACTTGTCACTTAACTAACAGGAGACTGATATGATGAGGGCAATCTCTTATCTATCTCCAGCCCATGTGTCCCTGAAAGTGAGACAGGTGGTGCCTGAGGATGTTGCTTGCCAAATTTCGGACCTGTGATACCAACCGGGAGGAAAAAGCAGGATGTGAAGGCAGAAGTATCAAGCAAGCAGTCGTTGCAACCCACAATACATTTTTAAGGGTCCCTGTTCAGGCTTTTGCGGTCCAATGAGTTAGATGCCGCTGACCAACAAGGGTGCAGGCTGAGGAGTGTTCTGTCTAGATCCAAGCATGCTACGGAAATAGGAAGAGATAGCCCGTCTGCCGCACACCTTGTCTGGCCTAAGTGGTAAAAGCAGCCTCAGCTCAATTCATGCAGGCCAGGTCTCTTCCTATTTAAGAATTGAGCTGAGGGCATGCAGGCAGTAGAAACTGTCTTGGAAGTAGGTACATGAAGGGTGATGTGGGATTGAGCCAGAAGCAGTAGCTAAGTTGCAGAGCAGGCCAATGGCAGCAGGTTGTGCAGTACCAAATCATAGCCAGAGTCATATCCAGAAGCTGAGGTCTTAAACTTGATAAGTAGAGGTACAGAGCTAAATCCATAGAATGGTCAGGAGAAAGCCAGTTTGATAATGAAGAAGCATATAAGAGAGCTCAGAAAAATTGCTGAAAATGAGTCAGCACTGTCAAAATGCCTCTTAAATAGGTTGATTAGTGTCACCCTGGGCATGCAAACATTACTGAGCCCAGATCCACACCCAGTCATTACTCTACATGCAGAGCCAAGAGACAAGACACAAGCCAGCTAGCAACAGATAATCTCTGATACACATTAATCTGATTTCTAACATCAGCTTTATGCACCTGATAGCACTCTCCATTTGTCTATTTACTCTAGCTGTTATGCCCCGTACACACAGTCGGATTTCCCGATGGAAAATGTCCGATCGGAGCGTGTTGTCGGAAATTCCAACCGTGTGTGGGCTCCATCGGACATTTTCCATCGGATTTTCCGACACACACAGTTTGAGAGCAGGCTATAAAATTTTCCGACAACAAAATCCGATCGCGTCAATTCCGACAGTGTGTGGCCTGTTCCGACGCACAAAGTGCTACGCATGCTCAGAAGATATTCCGAGACGGAACAGCTCGGTCTGGTAAACTTAGCGTTCGCAATGGATACAACACTTTCGTCACGGTGCAATGTTAAAAATGGTTTAATACAGCGCACTCTCTTCTTCTTTATAATGTGAGAAGAATGAAGTAGTTTTGCTGCTCATATTCACATAGACTTCTCACAAACTTCTTTCTTTATTATTTATCGGGATTCCCTTAATATATTTTGATTTGTCACATCTGACAAAAATATCTCTGTGGGTTTTTTTTGTTTTTTTTTAAAGGCAGAATTTTTTTTTTAGGTTTGTATTTTTTCCAAGGCTGATCTTTGTTTTATTTTATTTTTAGTTTTACTCCAGAATATTTTTGTGTGTGTTTTGTGTGTCAAGTTACCACAACACCATTGATATCTTATATTATTTAATCTCAAGGAGATTGTTTGGTGTTGGTGTCCCTTGCTAATTTCACATTGTACTTTAGAAATGTACCTGAATCCTCACAAACAAACTGTCCTTTTTGAAGGAAAACACACATAGGAAAGTATAATTGAAACCAAAAATCCTTTATTAAGGGCTCAGAACCAAACAAAGAGGGAGGCAATGCTGGAGAAACAGCAGAAATTAGCGAAGCCTTGGAACCCCAGGGCAGACATCAATTCTTTAACATCAAAATTAGTGGCCTGAGGAGTCCATATGTAAGGGAGTGCAGTCTGGTCCAGAAGTCCCAGAGGTCCAGAAAGCAGCAGATGACATCTGTGTCCCCAGGCTGTGGTACCACAAGAGGCTGCATCTTTTGCCAGACCAGACTGAACCCAGGGCCATCACTCTCTGGTCTTCGTCCCATGCTTCCTTCCTGGCTGTGGCTCTGCTGTTGGAGATGTGGCAGGAGGAAGAGTAGGACCTGGAGGAGGAGGAGGAGAACCTGGAGGAGGAGGAGGAGGAGGACCATGTGTGAGGTCACAAATGTGGGTAGCAGATGTTATTTGGCCCCTTATTGAGGACTTTCAAATGTAATGACTCACACATGAGTTGTTGGCCCTCCTCCATCCGCTGCATTTTACAGGCAATTATGCCAGCAAAGTCCTCCTCCCCAGTGTGGGGGCCTCTCAGGGCCTCTGTAGCCTTCCAAATGAGGCCTATGGCAGCCACCTCCAGGGTACTCCTCTTCCTGACACTTTCTCTTTGCGGGTGTAGGGGAGGGACCTGCATACCAGGCAGCCTGCTCGGCCCGGCCACCTCCTGGCTGAGACTTCCCTGTGTATGAAAAAGGGACATGGTTTAATGTTTTGCATCATCAATCACAATCATAAATTAGTACTCCAAACTAACATCTAGTTAACATCATTGATTGGACAACCTGAAATATTTAGAGGAATGCTATACCTGGCTCAAGCTGGGCTCCTCCACATGTTGCTGCCTGGAAGGCCCAGGTTAGGCCTCAGCTGGGGGGGAAGGAAGCGTGGAAGGAAGACTGGAGAGTGATGACCTGGGTTCAGTCTGACCTGCCAGAAAATGCAGCCTGTCATAGTACCACATCCTGGGGACATAGATGTCATCTGCTGCTCCGGATCTCTGCGAATCCTGGACTTTCTTGCGCTCCCTTAGATAAGTGCTCCCCTGGCCACCAATTAGGATCTTCAAATAGGTCATGTCTGCCGTGGGGATCACCTGCTTCACAATTTCCAGCAATTGATCCAGCGCTGCCTTCCTCTTTGTTTAGTTCTTATAATGTGGGTGGTTTATCTGCCACAGACAAGGCAGCTCCCTGAACATGTCAATAAAGATTGCCATAAAGTCGGTATCTTTAAAGATATTCATTTGCACTGCAAGACACAACATAAGACAAATCCTAATGTCAGGCAAAACTCTCCTAATCTTGTTACAATATAGGCCTCAATCTAGAAGCAGTATAGGCCCAAGTTTGTCTCTTACCTTCGTTATTACGATCGGTGCCTCCGATGCTCCTTCCTCTGCTCACAGATCGTATGTAATACGCACGCGTGTTACGCTTTATACACACTGCGCATGCGTGTAACTCCGCTCGCCCCTGACGTTATTTCTAGTCTATTCCTCGCCCTTTTTCGTTCGCCGCAGTGGGGGAAGAGCACATGGCGGAGGCACAGCAGGTGCGTGCTAATTATAGCAACGAGGAGGAGGGGGAGGAAAGCCCGGATCCGGAAATGTCCCGATCCAGAAGGAGAAGATTTAAGGCCTCAAATATGTCCTTTGAGGAGATGTTGGAGCTGGTCGACATCCTGAAGAAGGCCTACTATGATGGGAAGTATGGACCTTACTCCAACCCCAATGTCAGAAAGGCCAAGATCATGGTGAAAGTAGTCAAGAGTCTGCACCGGAATTTTGGGGTACATCGATAGAAAGATCAGCTCATGAAGCGGTGGTCGGAACTCAAATTACGAGAACATGAGCAGTACAAAAAGATTTGGAGAGTGCTGCAAAAAAGTAAGTAGTTGTGCTGTGTTCCTATTCTTTTTGTCTTTATTACGTTCGTGCTGCTCCATGTGCTTTTGTTAAAAGTGTTGTACATTTTAAAATGGCAACTTTCATGTTCATGGGCACATTATTCGTTCATATCAAACATTTTTCTTTCGGCCTATAAAACACCATTGTTTTGGCTATATGCATTTGCCCACATTTTTAGGGACTACTTGTATGAAACTAATTTGGTTGTGTAGATGGGTTTGTAACTAGAATGAAATGCAAACTAGATTGTGTGTAAGGAGAGGACACTCAGCAGCTGTTTTAACATCTGGACACTGGAGCACTAGTGTGGGACACAAGAACACCATTTTTATTAGGAGGCCCACACAGGTGCTCCAGTGTATACTATAGGGGTGTCTCCATCTGTGAAGCTTGTACAAGACAGGTAAAGTATTGCAGCTTGACAAAGGACAATAAAATTCGACATCTTGGAACTCTGCCAAAATAGACAATTGTACCCCACTTCCAAGCAATGTTTCATCTTTATAGTTCTTCCCTCAAATATCTGTGTGCTAAGTATACCATTTTTGTTTTACATAGGGGATAAAAGACTCGGAGGACACCCCTCATCCGAGGAGACCAGAGCCCCACCCCCCTCTGGAAGAAGGGGAAAGGCACCCAAGCAACGCAGAGCAGGAGGAAGAAGATGTGGTGGAACTAGTCACCACAACAGGTGAGTGTCTGCGACCACAGGCTCAGGTAAGAGATGGATGCTGGCATATTTTTAATACCTGGTTTTGTTTGGTTTCTCTCTTTTTAGGTGATCGTGATGTTGTGGATCCAGATCCTTTCACATCAGAAAGTGCACAGATCCTGATCGGGAAGATCATGGGGTGTAATTTAGCATTGGAAAACCTCAAGAAAAACATCAATGATGTTATTCAAAAAAATAAAAACATCATTGATGTTTTGGGTAGAGTTTAAAACCCCTCCAAATCACTTTGTTTTTTTGTGTGCTACAATGTTCAAAATGTTTTAGCGATTTTTAGAAAAGCCAAATTTGAAGGATGCACACAGTGTATCAACATGTGCTATCTTCCATCACGGGAGATCAATGGACGCATTTTGGAGGTGCAACCCCTTCCTCAATAATAAAGTATCTGAGAGGAAGGGGTTTCTCCCCCAAAACACGTCCCTTGATCCCCCGTAATGGCAGGTCGCACATGTTGAACTTCTTAAATTGGTGTGCATCTTCCAAATTTGGCTTTTCCTGGGGTGACGTCACCCCATCTGAACGCAATATCAAACACAGTTTCTAAATACTCATGTATGATATTGCCTTCAAGTTCTACCTAATGTGAACTTTGTAAGTTCAAGATTTGTGTCTTTCTTGTTGGTTTGAAACATGCCTGTTTTATCTTAAATGGACATTTATATTTTTGATAATGCCACCCCAAAAATTGTTATACAACAAACATGTTGGTTTGTTTTAAAAACCTTTTCTAAATGCACATGTGATTGTGCAGGTATTAAAAAGATTGTTAATCAAGAATGTGTGGATTATTGTCTCAACGCTACAACACTTTTGTGGTGATGTAATTGCTGCTTTCTGTGACAATGGGGGTTATTTCCTAAGGGCAAATCCTCTTTGCACTACAAGTGCAGTTTCAAGTGCACTTGTAGTGCAAAGTGTCTTTGCCTTTAGTAAATAACATCCAACAGTGCTTTGTATAAGGTTACACAATCATGCCATTTTCTGGACTCACCACATTTCTGTCAGGGTCATCTAAAAAAAACACAAGCAGTAAATGTCACCAAAGATTTGTGTATTTTTTTTTTATTGGATCAAGGTTTCACAAATTGTCTGGCATATTGATGGCCCCCATACCCGCAAAGAACTCATGGTATCTTAACCGGACATCACGGGCACTCAGGGAGGGCAAGCCAGGATGGCCACTTTCAAGCGCCGTCAGGGTTGTTTCATTTATAATTCCGGCCTCAGGCCCAACTGAGCCAGCATAGTTGGTCGAATGTTGCCATAAAAAGTTATGTAGAACACAGCACGCCAGGATTATATGATTCAGTTTATACTCCGCCATATGGATGGGTGTAAGAAATAGGCAGAACTGGCTGGCCATGATTCCAAATGTGTTCTCCACCACTCTTCTGGCTCTGGCCAGCCAGTAATTAAAAACCCTCTGTTCCGGGGTGAGGGTCATTGGGAATGGCCACATAAGTTGGTCCCCCAGCGCAAATGCTTCATCCGCAACGAAGACGAATGGGAGTCCTTCCACATTCTCTTCTGGAGGTGGCAAGTCCAAGCTGCCATTCTGGAGACGCCTGTAAAACTCCGTCTGTGCGATGACTCCACCATTGGACATCCGGTCATTCTTCCCCACGTCCACATACAGGAACTCGTAATTAGCCGACACCACCGCCAACATCACAATACTATTGAACCCCTTGTAATTATAAGAGTACGACCCCGAGTTGGGTGGTGGGATGATGTGGACGTGTTTCCCATCAATTGCCCCTCCGCAGTTAGGAAAGTCCCACTGCTGGGCAAAGTGGGAGGCCACAGTCTGCCATTCCTGTGGCGTGGAAGGAAACTGTTGAGGAAAAGAAAAAAAAATTAGTACTTTTGCACATAAACATGGAAAGCAGATTAGACACAAACATTTTTGGCCAACATCCAGATAACATTTATTAAGGGGAATTTTACAACACCAAAGTATAAGGTAAACCTATCATGTTTCCCCTCCCCCCCTCTCATGGGCCATTTCTAACATTATTGGGGGGGAGCTCTTGGACAGGTAACCCTCTCCACTTCATTGAGAGATGAATGCCTAAATAATGTGTATTACTTGGAACAGCCCCTCCTTAGTTACACTATTGGCAGCCCACTGGAAAGGTAAGAAGTGTCATAATACAAAGATATAAATACACACTGTACACATTTGAGCACATTTGGACATTCTGCTATTACCTATCAAGATAATAATAGGATACAAAAACTTGAAACAGTAACATTTGAAAGTATACCGGCAGGCCCTTGCACTACATGCTTTGGGGAATTCATCCATACATCTGACCACAAAAGAGATGGGTATAGTGTGTATGGGTTTGGCAAAGTCAGCAGATAGATGATTGAGGATAGATAGAGAATTGGTATCAGCTGACTTAGCAGTTGGGGGGAGGGAGGGTTAAAAATGATTTGGGGACACCACAAAAACAAGCCTCTGGCACTCTGCCTGAATTTAAAGCACAAATCACATTTCTAAACATTTTAGGGGTTGTTTGGGGTAAAGCACTACAATGGAGCTGATAAAATACATTGTTAAGTGACTACATGAGGTGAATATAGGGGCAGGAGAGCATGCTGGGGAGGTAAATGAAGGCAAATATGTATGAAGGACAAAAAAAAATTACATAAAATTCCAGCATGAATGAGAACAAAGGGGACATTCACAGCATATTATCATCAATCATGGTAATTAGGGAATGAGGAAAGAAATACAATATATTAGCAAACATTATATACAATAAACTGTGATATTAAAGGATAAAATCTTACCTTCATATACTCCTTCTGCAGGACCTGGATGATGGCAGAACAGGTCTCTGGGATAATGATACCCAGAGCCTGGGGGGAGATGCCTGTCGAGAACTTCAAGTCCTGCAGACTTCTCCCCGTCGCCAAGTACTGCAGGGTGGCGATGAGCCTCTGCTCCGGAGTGATGGCTTGCCTCATGCAGGTATCCTGCCTGCTGATATAGGGGGTCAGCGAAGCCAACAAACTGTGAAATACGGGGGAAAGTTCCTGAAATCATCAGGATTATTCTCACGGATCTCACGGAGCAAAGGCATATGACAGAACTGGTCACGCTGAAGCAACCAATTCTTGGTCCATGAACTCCTCCCCACCCTGTTCATGGACTGGACTTGTGTCAAGGTCAGGACCCCAACACCAAGCCCCCGCACAGCACGAACTATACGAGGAGTATGCATACGAAACATGGCTAGAAAACGGTCGGCTGCTCAGAACGAAGTAACAGAACGCACTGAAGAACAGCAAGGCCTGTGAAGAGCGACCTGAAAAACAGTAACGAACGAACAAGAACACAATGACAAGTCACGCGCAGCTTGATTGCACGCACTGAAGAGCAGATACAAACCCACAAGCACAAACTGAACCGCAGAAAACGATCTGAAAGCCACGAGTCTGAAAAAGCATGAATCGTCTTTCACCAAACTTTTACTAACATGAGATTAGCAAAAGGAGCCCAAAGGGTGCCGCGCTTGGTTCTGAAATGGCCTTTTCTAGTCTCGTCGTACGTGGTTGACGTCACCGCATTCTTGGCGATCGAAAATTCTGACAACTTTGTGTGACCGTGTGTATGCAAAACAAGTTTGAGCCAACATCCATCGGAAAAAATCCTAGGATTTTGTTGTCGGAAAGTCCGATCAATGTCCGACCGTGTGTACGGGGCATTAGAGTTAGTTAGATGTCTGATTGACATGGCAGAGAATGGCTGAATGAACGTTGGTGTGTGGGGCAGTGTGCTTTTGGAAGGTTGTAAGTGACTCTTGAACACTGCTTTGGGTAGACCAATGGACCTTCTGTATCCAAACAATCACAATGACGAAAGAAGCCTGTATCCAGACAGGAAAACTGACTTGAAGTTGGCTGAAATGTGTTAGATACAATATATGTCTGGACATGGTAGCAGGCCTTTTATCTGTGCTGGTGTTTTGGGCGTCAACATACATGTTCTACACATCTAAATATATTTACTGACAACAGAAAGTGCCATTGAAAGGTTTGTCTTGTTAATAAACACTCTTCCTTTTACACTGTAGAACATGTGCCATCCTCACCAGAGTTCCGGGGAAGGATTGGATGCAGTAAGTTTTTATTTTCAATGTTTTTATTGTGCAATAATAAGGTACAAACAGTTTTATGAGAAGCACAATGCTTGGTACAAAAGTTAACATGTGTAAGCATATATGATATTGACCTTAAAGCCTCATGTACAGTGCTGCTGGTAAATGGACTTTCAGAGGCAGTTGACTTCTTTTTTCAACTGCCCCTGAGCTCATCCAATGTTATCTTATGTGTACATGTACACAGGTTTGTTTAATGACGTTTTAAGGCAGTTGCGTTTTATAGGCTTTTCTTTGAAGACAAAAAAATGAGTTCAGACTCCAAAGTTTCCGACGTTTCAGAAGCCAAAAGCAGCTAAATGCGGCTAAACGCGGTAACTCGTGTCTCCTGAGCACAGATAATATCGCAATGCAATTGGTGTGCCGTCTGCCCAAGAGATGCCTGTTTTGCGGAGTGGTTTAGGCCTTTCACCTTCAGTGAGAGAATTTAAAGTGTCATTGTATGGTTGGTGTAGTGATATGGGTAGCGTACTTACGATCAAGTTGAGATGAGATGTAGATGATCTACCATCATGGGTCCATAGGCATCAGATCTCGAGGTAGGTCCTGAGTTTGGTGGTAGGTTTCACTTTATAACAGTCAAGTAGGTGGATATCCAATTTCTCATGCATGGAGGAGAAAGCAAAGGGAGGGTTAAAAGTTGAACAGAACAAAGAGGACATAACTGTACATGATAATGAATGTAATACTAAAGCGCTGATATGAATATTCAATATGAATAAATAAATATAAATGATAACTAAATGATTAGGCTGCAACCAATCTGAAGTGCTTTGACACCGTGGTAACAAAATATGTGTATTAATGGAGCGCTACAATCAACCCTCTATAAGCACACAAAACAAAATGAAAATTTCAATGTATAATGTTCAGTGCAATACAAAATGACCAATGCTTGGTGCAGTGAAAACCCAGTGTTAAAAATATTTACGGAAAAAAAGCACCAGTTTAGGGAGACCAATTGGTAGCCCCAAAATTAAATGAAAATTAACCACCAATACTAATAGGTCTAAATGACGATAACCACTCCAGAGAATGACTTTAGTGTAGATACCACAATGATTCACTAGCAGTTCATCCCAAACAGCTCCTCCTACTTGCTTTCATTCCGTCAGGGGTAATCAGATGCTTTATCCTGCTACTCCTCTTGTTTATCCTCAAGAGATTGGATGTTCACATAAACCAAGAGAAATACATCATTGCGCAGTGAACAGAAACTTGTGAAGGTATAAAGGAAACAACATTGTATCTATTCACATTTGCTGAGATTAACCAGGGCTTGATATACAACCTGTCAGACGCCTAGCGTGATATATCCTCTCACCGCATCTTCAGTGCTTACTGACATGCGCACTGGATGTCATCACTGGCTCCTCCCGATGCGTTGTGTCACATGTCACGTGACTTTTTCAAGGGTCCCTTGAAAAAGTCACGTGACATGTGATGCAACGTGATGCAACGTGCTTTAAATATCTCTATAAAAATGATCAAATAATTGTAATATTTATACAAATTATTATAAAATGTTATTTGCAGTACATACATATCGATATATCTATATACTGTGTATATATATATATATACTGTATATTAAAAAAAAAAATATATATATATATATATATATATATATACTGTATATTAAAAATATATATATATATATATATATATATATATATATATATATATATTAAAAATAGTGCCCAGGGGGGTCCCCTTAGTCTGCTTGTAAAGTGGCACACCTGAACCACATAGAACATGCTGTATCAAAAATAACATTTCTAAAGAGAAACATTAGTAAAATCACATTTAAATTGGTTGCAATTATTGGCACCCAGCTATTTAAAAACAAATGGGAACAAGGGCCTCTTCCCCACAACCGTGACCAGTGGTTGTGGGGGTCTCCGGGTGGGGGGCTTATCGAAATCTGGAAGCCCCCTTTAACAAGGGGCCCCCAGATCACACCATGTGAATGGGTATGGGTACATCATACCCATACCCATTCACCAAACAAGTGTAAAAAATAAAATAAAAAAAACACAGAGACAGTTTTTGACAAATCCTTTATTAAAGAACAAAAAATAAAAAACTGTGTCCCCCGATGTAGATCCGTCATCAATCACAATGCCTGCTGCACCCGAAGAATAAAAAAAATGTTCTCTTCCGAAACAGAGGCTCTATGCCTAATGTAGGCTCCTCCGTTTGACATTTCTTTTATATGAAATGGGCGGGGCACCTGTCAACACCACCTGGTGGCACCGCCCCCTTCTGACATCACAAACCCAGCATGCACAGATGACGTAGACAGGTGGCCCCGCCCTTCCCTAAAAAGGAAATGTCAAATGGAGGAGCCTGCATTAGACAGAGAGCCTCCGTGTCAGCAAAAGTGATTTAAAAAATTTTTTTTTTTCAGGTGTGGCAGGCGGCGTGATTGACGACTGATCTACTGTTTTTTATTTATTAATAAAGGATTTGTCAAATACAGTTTTTTGTGGGGGTGCGAGATCTGGGGCCCCTTTGTTAAAGAAGGATTCCAGATTCTGATAAGCCCCCTGCCCACGGACCCCGACAACCACAGCCCAGGGTTGCCGGGAAGAAATCCTTGTCCCCATCAACATGGGCACAAGGTGCTTTGAGGCGAGGGGGCAGAGCCCCCATCCCAAAGCACCCACACCCCCATGTTGAGGACATGTGGCCTGGTATGGTTCAGAAAGGGGGTACTCGCTCGTCCCCTCCCTTTCCTGACCTGCCAGCCTGCATGCTCGGATAAGGGTCTGGTATGGACCTTGGGGGGACCCCATGCTGTTTTTTTTTACATTTTTCTATTGCCCGCATTCTTTCCCCAAAGGAAAAACTTCCTGTTGCCACCATCCCAGTATCGTCTGCTCTTTCCGCTGTATATAGCAATTTATGGGATGTGTCCTACAATAGTTGGACTGATACACTCTCTAGGTCATGTGGCACTCTGGATGAGGAGCCCACCTATGAACATGAGCCGATCATTTACTCCAGTTTGCATAACCACTTACTTTTGCCTGTCCCTAAACTCCCTTGGACGCACACCCAGGTTAACTCGTCCACCAGTTCCACAGTCGCTACGCCCTGCGATGCGATTGTGGTAGTCACTGGTGTTGCTATTCAGTCGGCCTCTGCACCAGTTATGCCAGTCCAGCCTATGCCCAGTGAGCTTCCTGCTTCTTCTTATTCTGGACCTTTTGTAACCTGGCCTCACCTTACTACTATTACTTCCATTCAAACCTGTTTAAGAGGCTCAATCCATCCTTTGGATAGACTGCCTCGTTCGGCCAGGTGGGGTTTTCAATCTTTCTTTCTGGGCGCTCTGCATTCTGCTTGTGTTTCAGCTATCCAGCTTGACTCTTGTGACACATCACCTTCTAATCAACCTGGCCTCAGGGATCCACTGACCTCTGCCCAGTCTGATGGTCTGATCAGACTGGGCAGAGCCCCCATCCCAAAGCACCCCCACCCCCATGTTGAGGACATGTGGCCTGGTATGGTTCAGGAGGGTGGCACTTGCTCATCCCCTCCCTTTTCTGACCTGCCAGCCTGCATGCTCGGATAAAGGTCTGGTATGGATCTTGGGGGGGACCCCATGCCGTTTTTTTTTTACATTTTCTATTGTCCGCATACTTTTCTTTACAGCCCTTTTTTGGCTACTCCGAATTCCAATCGTTCTGAAAAGTTGGAATTTGTTAGAAAACGAATAAGTGAAACAAATTTTGTCAGATTATAATGAAATTCATTAACTATTTGTTACTATTTTATTTGGGGATTTGGATGCATCCGAATCTCCGAATAACCAAAAATTTGTTCGAATTTGTATTCGGGCCGAAACAAATTGCACATGTCTAGTATATGCACAGTGACAATATATTAGGAACACCCTTCTGGTACCTGTACTTTATCTGTAACCATACCCAAGCTTGCTGTGATACTTAAGCAACACTCGGATGGTATTGAGGCTTGATGTGCACCAAGAATCCATTCCCTGTGTGTTTATATTGAATTTTGTCTAACATCTGTAAATCTATATAAAATCTACATTTCATTTCATATCTAGAAGACATGCTGAAACATGATTTTTTTGTCATTTTAGCCATTGGTTGTGTAAAATGCATACATCTCCAATCCCATCATCAGCTGCTGTCAAAGACAAAGCAATCTGTGGCAATCATCAACAATTCTGTCCAGCCCTTCCTGCTGTTAACTTAGATGATGGTTGTGGAGAAGAGAGAGACAGAAATCAACGTCCATTCAGCCGTAATGGGTTACTGTAACCGCAACAACTGCTAGCACCCAAAGCAGTTACCCCAACCCCCATCTGGACCATTCCACGGATCTATTCATGACTTTGCTTAAAATATTAGGATAATGTGTAAATTTGCTTACATCAGATGGCTCTATCTCTACTGAGGATGAAAAATCAAAAAATGCAGCCAATGATTGGACAATAGAGGCCTACAGAGGCCAATGGTAAATCAGAAACTGCCACTGGGTGTGGATGACGCCATGATTTGTTGGGGTAAAATGAGACACCAGAAGGAACTTGTATTTGTTGTTATCAGATGGCTACAAGTTCCCCCTTGTGATTCTCTGATTGCTGAACTGTGTGTCCATGTTTAATGCATGAATCTTTTTTTCTTTTCTCATTCTACCTTCTAATATTCAAGATTTCTATATCCTGTAAGAGACTCATTCACAACAAAATTACTTACATATAGAAGCCTAAAGTGTTACTAAACTCAGTAATATGAAAATAGTTCATCCCCCCCCCCACACAGGGCCCACAGCTTATAAAGGTTCTATTTACATTAAAATATTGCCACTGTATACCTTTTAGGCTGATCTGTATACCACGATTACATCATAAACTGCACAGTTTCTCCAGTGCTGAGAGTTCAGGTAGGAGGAGATTTCCCCTTCAGCCTGTATACACGCCCACATGTGTGATGCCAATATCATGTGACCTGGCTATCTCTGAGAACAAATATATGTTCTCTCCAGCATAAAAGACATGACTGAGCATGTGCAGGTCGGCTATTGCCTGCGTGTTAGCTGGCATTCCCAAGATAGACATTACAGGAAGGGGACGATCTGTGCATACAGGATCAAACAGCCTTTTTACACAATGCAGAGGATTAGCCACCTTAAGTTCCACAGTGAGTATAACAACCATGCTATTCTGCATATACAGACTGATTTTACTGTTGTGGGTTTAGTAACACTTTAAACATTCACAACCTGGATACTCAGTCTCAGGGGCCATTGAGCTTCTACCTACTATGTAACTATGTAAAGGAGAGGCAAGTAGTAAACTTGTAATCATTAACTTTGCAGAGCTCAGCAAATGTCCTCATAAATCTGTTTATGTACAGTGCCTTGAAAAAGTATTCATACCCCTTGACATTTTCCACATTTTGTCATGTTACAACCAAAAATGTAAATGTATTTTATGTTAATGGGATTTAATGTGATAGACCAACACAAAGTGGCACAAAATTGTGAAGTGGAAGAAAAAAATGGTTTTCAACATTTTTTACAAATACATATCTGAAAAGTGTGACGTGCATTTGTATTCAACTCCCTTTATCACGCTAGGCGTCTGACAGTTTGTATATCAAGCCTTGGTTAATCTCAGCAAATGTGAATAGATATGATGTTGTTTCCTTTATACCTTCACAAGTTTTTGTATTCAGCTCCCTTTACTCTGATACCCCTAACTAAACTCTAGTGGAACCAACAGTCTTCAGAAGTCACCTAATTAGTAAAAAGAGTCCACCTGTGTCTATTGTAATCTCTGTGTAAATACAGCTGTTCCGTGAAGCCCTCAGAGGTTTGTTAGAGAATCTTAGTGAACAAACAGCATCATGAAGGCCAAGGAACACACCAGACAGGTCAGGGATAACGTTTTGGAGAAGTTTAAAGCAGGGTTAGGTTATAAAAAAATATCCCAAGCTTTGAACATCTCACGGAGCACTGTTCAATCCATCATCTGACAAAAAAAAATCAAAATTATGAACAATGGTCTAGTTATCACCTGACTGAGTTACTTAAGGACTCTCGGGTGTAAGCCATCTGGTCCTGGTGATGTATTTATGTTAAGTTTTTCAAGTCTATTTCTGACCCTGGCTTCTGTTAGCCACTACGGTATATTCTGTGATGTGTCATTAACATTACAGTCTTGGTTACTATATCCCCCCTTTTCCTTTGTGAAAGCTGAGAAGACCTTTTGAAACAAAACTCCCTTCATCATCTCTTATGAGCTCAATAGGCTCTGGACACCCTTTCTTAATGTTGATATATTAAAAACATTTCTTGGGATTTTTTATCTCTCCTCCCCTATTTGTCTTTCGTGGTCTATTTTAGCCTCCCCGATTGCACTCTTACACTTTTTTCCTTTATTGCATTTCTTGTAGTGTTGACAATGACCCCTCAGTCTTATATTTTTTTTAAGGCATTTTCTTTTGCTTTTATATACATTTTTATGTTAGAGTTTAGCCACCCAGTATTAACCTTAGGTCTTTTATATTTATTGGCCATTGGAATGCACTGGCCAAAACCTTTATTTAATTTGCTCTTAAAGCACTCCAATTTTTCCTCAGTGTTTCTTGTTCCTAGGATTTTATTCCATGTAATATCTAGTAGCATAAAGCGCAGTTTAGGGAAGTTGGCTCTTTTGAAATTCAGTGTCCTTGTATTACCCTTGTGGTTCTTATTTCTGGGAGTTATACTGAATGTAATTAACCTGGGATCTCTGTTTCCTAAGTTGCACTTAATTCCACATCCACAATTAGGTCTGTGTTGTTTGTAATGAGTAGGTCTAGTAATGCATTATTTCTTGTTGGTACATTGACAAACTGACCCATGAAATTGTCCTGCAAGATATTTAGGAAATGGCGAGCCTTATGTCGCGTACACACAATCGAACATTCCGACAACAAAATCCTGGATTTATTTCTGACGGATGTTGGCTCAAACTTGTCTTGCATACACGTGTAATGGATGTGATCATGGTGAACTGTCTATTCCAACACATGCTTTATATACCCCACATATATATTTGTTTCAGCTTCTATGCTTATAAGCCTTAAAAACAATATTCATATTTTTCCACAAAGCTCACCCTTTTCCCTCGCTACTGTGGAACTGAAGAGTTAACAAAAAGTTTGTGCCTGCTTCCCAGAATACATTCAGAATATAAGAGGATTACACAGAGAAGCAAGAGAATGCTGCAAAGTGCTGCAAAAACAATTATTCACTTCTGCAAATGTGCACCAGCTTAAAGCCAAAACTTTGTCATGTTCCTTGCACTATATGTGTTTTTGTACTTGTGATTTGTATGTGCTAGTCTATCTGACGTGTCTCAGAACTTTGATGGAATTGTATAAAAATCTTAAGAAACGGAAATATTAAACAGAAGTAACTTTTCCACTGAACTTGTGTCTGTCTCAGTGTGAGCTTACTTGAAGCATGCTTTTACATTCAACAATCTGATCAGGGGTAGATATAATAATATCGGAACTTTTGTTCTGAATCCAAAACATTTTGGCTCTCAATCGTGGGGCTTGAGGCTAGAATCCCAAGGGATAGCCGATCCAGAAGGAACCGGTAAAAGCCAACACGGAGACAAGAGGAGACTGATCACCTCTAAAAACTGTAAGACACTTTTGATATCTTGTATATCTAGTCTACTGTTTATCCTGTACCAGTGGCTGGTCAACTTCTGTGCCCATATCGGCTTCCTGCGGCCCTCAAAGACAGGTATTTATCTTGCCTCGAGTCTGTTGGTCTGTTGATAAATTAAGGAACCTGCAATTATATCTACCGCCTGTTTTGTTCTGTTTTGTTGATCGATCTTGTGTTTTGTGGCAGCTGTTGGGAATGAGGGATTGATTATATAGTCACGGATGAAAATTAGTTGACGTGGTTTAACCACTTCAGCCCCGGAAGGATTTACCACCTTCCCGACCAGAGCACTTTTTACAATTTGGCACTGCGTCGCTTTAACTGCTAATTGCGTGGTCATGCAATGCTGTACCCAAACGAAATTTGCGTCCTTTTATTCCCACAAATAGAGCTTTCTTTTGATGGTAATTGATCACCTCTGCGGTTTTTATTTTTTGCGCTATAAACGGAAAAAGACTGATAATTTTGAAAAAAAAATGATATTTTCTACTTTTTGTTATAAAAAAAAATCCAATATACTCAATTTTAGACATACATTTAGGCCAAAATTTATTCGGCCACATGTCTTTTGTAAAAAAAAAATGTCAATAAGCGTATATTTATTGGTTTGCGCAAAAGTTATAGCGTCTACAAACTAGGGTACATTTTCTGGAATTTACACAGCTTTTAGTTTATGACTGCCTGTCATTTCTTGAGGTGCTAAAATAGCAGGGCAGTAAAACCCCCCCCAAATGACCCCATTTTGGAAAGTAGACACCCCAAGGAAATTGCTGAGAGGCATGTTGAGCCCATTGAATATTAATTTTTTGTCCCAAGTGATTGAATAATGACAAAAAAAAAAAAAAATTACAAAAAGTTGTCACTAAATGATATATTGCTCACACAAGCCATGGGCATATGTGGAATTGCACCCCAAAATACATTCAGCTGCTTCTCCTGAGTACAGGGATACCACATGTGTGGGACTTTTTGGGAGTCTAGCCGCGTACGGGGCCCCGAAAACCAATCACTACCTTCAGGATTTCTAAGGGCGTAAATTTTTGATTTCACTCCTCACTACCTATCACAGTTTCGGAGGCCATGGAATGCCCAGGTGGCACAAACCCCCCTCCCCCAAATGACCCAATTTTGGAAAGTAGACACCCCAAGCTATTTGCTGAGAGGCATGGTGAGTATTTTGCAGTTCTCATTTGTTTCTGAAAATGAAGAAAGACAAGAAAAAAACATTTTTTTTTCTTTTTTCAATTTTCAAAACTTTGTGACAAAAAGTGAGGTCTGCAAAATACTCGTCATACCTCTCAGCAAATAGCTTGGGGTGTCTACTTTCCAAAATAGGGTCATTTTGGGGGGGGGGTTGTGCCACTTGGGCATTCCATGGCCTCCGAAACTGTGATAGGCAGTGGAGAGTGAAATCAAAAATTTAGAAAGCCTGAAGGCGGTGCTTGGGGAGCGCGGCTAGGCTCCCAAAAAGTCTCACACATGTGGTATCCCCATACTCAGGAGAAACAACAGAATGTATTTTGGGGTGTAATTTCACATATTCCCATAGCATGTTTGAGCAATATATCATTTAGTGACAACTTTGTGCAAAAAAAAATTGTCTTTTTCCCCCAACTTGTGTCACAATATAAAATATTCCATAAACTCGACAAGCCTCTCAGCAAATAGCTTGGGGTGTCTACTTTCCAAAATGGGGTCATTTGGGGGGGTTTTGAAAAATTACTTTGAACCCCCAAACATTATATATTTTTTTAAAGCAAATTGCCTACAGATTAAAATGGTGGGTGTTTCATTTTTTTTTTCTCACAGTATTTGCGCAGCGATTTTTCAAACGCATTTTTTTGGGAAAAAACACACTTTTTAAAATTTTAATGCACTAAAACACACTATATTGCCCAAATATTTGATGAAATAAAAAAGATGATCTTAGGCCGAGTATATGGATACCAAACATGACATGCTTTAAAATTGCGCACAAACATGTCGGCAGTGGCGACAAACTAAATACATTTTTAAAAGCCTTTAAAAGCCTTTACAGGTTGCCACTTTAGATTTACAGAGGAGGTCTACTGCTAAAATTACTGCCCTCGATCTGACCTTCGCGGTGATACCTCACACGCATGGTGCAATTGCTGTTTACATTTGACGTCAGACTGACACTTGTGTTCGCCTTAGCGCGAGAGCAGGGGGGGCAGGGGTGCTTTTTTTTTTTTTTTTTTTTTTTAATTTTTTTTTACTTTTTTTTATCTTATTTTTAAACTGTTCCTTTCATTTTTTTTAATCATTTTTATTGTTATCTCAGGGAATGTAAATATCCCCTATGATAGCAATAGGTAGTGACCGGTACTCCTTTTTTGAAAAAATTGGGGTCTATTAGACCCTAGATCTCTCCTCTGCCCTCAAAGCATCTCCCCACACCAAGATCGGTGTGATAAAATGCTTTCCCAATTTCCCAATGGCGCTGTTTACATCCGACGAAATCTAAGTCATGAAATGCTCGTAGCTTCCGGTTTGTTAGGCCATAGAGATGTTTGGAGCCACTCTGGTCTCTGATCAGCTCTATGGTCAGCTGGCTGAATCACCGGCTGCATTCTCAGGTTCCCTGTTGAGACAGGAGAGCCAGAGAAATACACGGAAGACTGTGTGGGGGGGCATTCCCTCCCACTGCTTGTAAAAGCAGTCTAGAGCCTAATTAGCTGCTAGGATTGCTTTTACATGAAAGCCGACCGCTGGCTGAAAAGAATGATACCAAGATGATACCTAAACCTGCAGGCATCATTCTGGTATAACCACTCAAAGTCGTGAATAGTGTACCTAAAGACAAAAAAATGGTTAACAATAAAACACAGTAAACGGTAAAGTATAAAAAATTGCATACCTGAAAAGCAAACATGATAAAATACAATAACAATAAAACATTGCAGAATAGAATACAGTAAAAGTGAAAGTGTGCCTAGTCTGTGCAATGCTGTACCCTATGCTAATACTCAACTAGTGTATGGTAGCGTTCAAAACATACACCAATGCAAAAAACAGGATTGTCAGGACAGGAGGGACAATAATAGCGGGTGTCACGCCTATATCCGCGCTTGCTGCAGACACGACATCTTTTTTGGGGGGGGTGCGTTGGGTAGGGGTACTCGGGAGGACATAAAGAAAATGCCTCTCATGCAGCCGACTGCATTTGGTTGGGGATGTGAATGGGGGAAGTACGGGCGCTGCAGAAGTGGTGGGTTCCCAATTAGGATTGGCGAATGCAGCAGGAAGGGCACTATGGGCACGACGGGCCTGTGTTTGTCTTCTTCTTGGTGGCAGCGGGACACTACTTGTGCTTGCCACCTCACCAGCTTGAACTGCACTTATGGGACTCGCCACGTCACCAAGTGTTACTGCAGTGCTGGTTTGACTACGACCGTGGTGTACTAGGCCGCTGATGATTGCCAGTTCACCAAAACGCTACCAAAAAAACTGTTAGTGATCGCAGGGATCAGGCCTGACTCTGCGAATGCTGCAGTTATGTGTTTAGTGTTTTGTAAGTAACAGTGATCGATCGATACTGCACTTGGGTGGGCTGGGCTGGGCCGGGTGGAGGGGCAAAACGCAGGTGCTAGCAGGTATCTGGGCTGATCCCGCTAACACTGCGTTTTTGGGAACCCTAAACTGCTGGGGACGCTAGTATAGATCTGATCGGATCAGATATTGATCTGTTCAGATACTATACCACTAAGGGAGGTGTATGCTATGTGCATGGGTGTTAGCGCTACTGGCACTAACCTGACGCTGCCTGGGGCGATGCAGACCCTATCTGACCCTAAAACCTAAGTTATATCACTGCCGGGCGATCAGGGGGCTAAACCTTTATTCGGTAATAAACGGCGGGTGCCCTGACACTATAAAAAATGAACTAACTAACCAGCGTCACCCGTAACACTTATACGGTGATCACTGGTGAAAGGGTTAACTAGAGGGCAATCAAGGGGTTAAAACCTTTATTAGGTGGTATATGGGGGTCCATGGCACTATAAAACGCTGACGCTGAACCTATATATTTACCTCCCTAACTAGTGTCACCAGTGACACTAATACAGCGATCAGAAAAATGATGACACTGGCGACGGGGGGTGATCAAGGGGTTAAAACTTTATTAGGGGGGTTAGGGGGGGTACCCTAGACCTAAAGGGGGCTAACACTAACTGCCCTACCACACTAACTGTCACAAACTGACACCAATGCAGTAATCAGAAAAAAAAACTGCTTGGTGTCAGTGTGACGGGGGGGGGTGATTGGGGGGTGATCAGGGGGTAGTCGGGGGGTGATGGGTGGTTACAGTATGCCTGGCGTGTTCTACTGTGTGTGTTGTGTTGTGCAACTTACTCAGATGTCTTCTCTCCTCGGCGCCGGAATGGAAAATACCGATCCGAGGAGAGATGACATAATTTCCTCTGCTGCTGTTTACTATACAGCAGCAGAGAAAGAATCTTTTTGGCTGAGAGCAATCGCGAGGGGGGGCCACGAACGGATGGCCTCCCCCTCACCTCTCATTGCTCCCAGACAGAAGCCGATCGCCTCGGGCACCGGGGGGTGTCCGATCGGACCCCCCATCCGCGGGAGTCAGATCACGTACCAGGTACGTGATTTTGCCTGCCCGTGCCATTCTGCCGCAGTATATCTGCATTAGGCGGTCGGCAAGTGGTTAAACTTCTCCTGTGGAATAGGGACTAGGAGGGGGCTTCAGGACGTGGTTAAACTTCTCCTGGGGTAAATAATTGTGTGGCAAAGCATGGGTGCAAGGAAGTGCACGGGTAGCCTAACCAGGAGGGGGCGTCAGGAATAATACGCCTAGCGGTGGCGTGGGGATCCCGTGAGATCTGAACAATCCTGTATTCCTCTATGGTTGTCACACATTTTTGTTGTTGGTGGTAATGTTGTGTCCTAAGTGTGTTTGTGGTCTGTTATTTGGGATACATGAAGAGGGTTGGGGGTTGATTGAAGTGGTAGAGCCAGGATAAGGTGCCCCTTGCAACCTGAACAACCGGAAGGCTTAGAAGAAAGTGAAAAAGACAGAGTGAGAAGTTTGGGCTTTGAGTTGGAACATGTAAATAACATTTGAAGTGGTACATTATTGAATATTAACTGCTGTACTCCTCTGTTTGATAAGGATCTTGCTGAGAGGTTTCTCTCTCTCTCTTTCTCTGGAACGATGGGGCAAAAGTTAGTGAGGCCCAAAGAGGGCAGTTTGGCCTGTGATTTGGAGTTAGAGCAGGAAGGAGAGGGTGCTGTCAAAAAGGGAAAGAAATTGGCAAAAGTGTGTGGTTGATATGCATGTGGGCGGAGGGCGTACTGTTTTTGAAACTTAAATAAGGTCTGTTGGAAGAAGGGGGTGGACAGAACATGAAATTAATCAAAATAATCAAAATGGTCGTATTGTATTTGTGTATAGAAAACTAGAAAAGAGCAAGCTAACTAGTCAGCCACCGCCCTATAATGGCGTCTGGTCCCCAGGAAGTAGACATTGCCCTTCGTCAACCCCCCCTCTGTTCTAAGTGACACCTCCCCCTGTGGCAACATGCCCTATGCCACCGCCCCCTGAACCGCCCACACCGAAACCCACCCACATGTTTCCAGTGATGGAACATAGTAGCAATCAATGTAATTAAATAAATAATTTATGTATAGGATGTCTTGAATATTTCTTAATATTTCAGTCAGAGTCTGAATTTAGTTGTAATTGCTTACCCTTGCATTATTGAAGATAAAAGGTGTTTCTTTTCTAATAACAGTAAATAAGGGTGGCACAGTGGTGTAGTGGTAGCACTCTCACCTAGCAGTAAGAAGGGTCGCTGGTTCGAATCCCAACCACGACACTACCTGCCTGGAGTTTGCATGTTCTCCCTGTGCCTGCGTGGGTTTCCTCTGGGTACTCCGGTTTCCTCCCACACTCCAAAGACATGCTGGTAGGTTAATTGGATGCTGTCTAAATTGTCACTAGTATGTATGAATGTGAGTTAGGGACCTTAGATTGTGAGCTCCTTGAGGGTAGGGACTGATGTGAATGTACAATGTATATGTAAAGCGCTGCGTAAATTGACAGCGCTATATAAGTACCTGAAATAAATAAATAAAAATAAATGTAGCAAATGTGCTATAATTATACAAATGGTTTTAATTGTGTTTAAGCTGTATTAGCAATAATTGGGGAGTTTAAAATGTTCAATTTCAATATTTAACAGTATTATAAATAAAGAGGAAGTTCATGTATTCTGGGCGTTATAGAGGAAGTGTTTTCCTTGCTTAAATCTATGTGCTAGATTTAGGCCCCATTCACATCTGAGCGTTTTGTATTCTGAAAAAAAAAATATATATATATTATTCTGTATGGAGATGGTTCACATCTCCACTCTAAAATGCCTGAAGCCAATATGTGTACAAGAGGTCACACAAGAAAAGGCGAATCTGTTGAGAAATAGCACAAGAACTTTGGGTTTTAGCATGCTGAACAGAGTGCATAGACACATGTTAGCTGCCGCATTTATTTCAGGTCTTAAAGAGTCAATCCGAAAGGGTCTGAGTATAGAGTAATGGAGCTTGAGACATTGTTATTAGTAGTTATTAGGTCCAGAATCCTCACAGAGCAGTAGAGAGTAGCTCCTCTCATGATGGCTTCTGACACACCCTAACAGCGCCCACCAGTACCAACTCCACGTGTCTGCTACAACTGCGGAAGACCCGGCCACTCCAGAAGGGAATCCTGAAGCCCCCGGAAATTCACCCACAGTCAACAAGGCCCCAACTGTGGTCCACATAAAAAACGCCCAGTACCAGGAACTTGACACCCCACCTCGCCTACCACCTCGCCCACCTCTCCGGATGACATGGACCCCTTCTTCAAGCAAGCCTGTGTCACCTGCCTGCTACACCTGGACTGTTATGCCACAAGGTGCCCAGAACTCCCCCTCCCAATTTGCCAAGGAAATGGCCCTCATTCTGGACACCTGGATGAAGTTACACCCAGACATTGTACTCCTTCAGTATGTAGATGACTTCCTGCTTGTGCAGATACCCTTGGTGATGCCTCAATCTTCTCTGAAAGCCTCCATCACTACCTGGCTGAGCAAGGATGCAAGGCCTTAAAGCAAAAAGTCCAGAGAGATGGTGATTTTCCTAGGCCACTGCATCTCCCAAGGCACCCGACATCTCACTGAAGAAAGAGTTGCTTCAATCAAGGGCATCCCTTTACCTCAAGGTCAAAAGCCCCTTCACGCCTTTCTAGGATTAATCTCCTACTGCCGTTCTTGGATCCCAGTTCCAGAAGCCTCCCTTTCGATGCAATCCCTTCATGATGCCCTGAAATCTGACCCTTTCTTGCTTTCACCAGAAGCTCTGGACAATTTTGAAACTCTGAAGGAGATCCTCTCAACAGCCCTTGGGGCCTCCCAGACTATGAAAAGACTTTCAAACGGTTTGTCTCAGAGAGTACTAAGTACAGCCCAAACACCTGTCCCCAGTAAGACACATCCTCAGACTCCAGTGTGCCTTGCTTCTCCCTGATAACATCACCGTCCTCCCATGTGATACCCTTAACTCATCCACTCTGCATCCTCTTCTCGAGGGGGGAACCTCTTTGGAAAATAATCCTCATCTCACCACTCATGACTGCTTCGAAGTGATGACAGCACTTGAGAATCCTGACTTGAAAATCTTTGTGGAAGGTTCCAGGTATTCACACAGTACTGGACAGTACCACACAGGATATGCAGTCACCACCGAAGATACAGTTCTTCAAGATTCAGCTTTACCCTCCTCCATGTCTGCCCAGGAAGCAGAACTCTAGGCCCTAACTATGGCATGCAAATTGGCAGAAGGAAATTTTGGGATCATCTGGAAAACCAGAGGGTTCCTGACAGCAGCAGGAACACCTGTAAAACACAGTGCAGCTATCAAGGACTTAATGGATGCCCTACTCCTCCCAGCACAAGTGGCTATACTTAAGGTAAAGACGCACGGCAAGCTGGTGTCCCAAGAAGCACAAGACAATCACCTGGCAGATTCCGCTGCGAAACAAACTGCAGATTGTACGCGAGAAGTGATCAGTAGAGTGAATGCACCCTTACTGAATGACCCAATAGACACCCCTGAAGAGACTGTACAAACCACTATGATTCTACAGGAGCAACAGGAGGCAGCTGACAAAGAAGAAAAAGAAGTGTGGACCAAAAAAGGAGCCACAGAAGCTCAAGGAATCATGGAATAAAACAAGAGACCGTGTCTGCCACGTCCCGTCACCAACACGCAAAAACCACAGCTAAAAGACTTTTAACACAAATAGTGTGCAAATATGGTGTCCCAGAGGTCATAGAGAGCTATTAGAGGCCGGCTTTTACGGCCTCAGAGACCAAGGAAATATGGGCAGCTTTGGGGGTCACACTAGCTTTCCACACCCCATACCATCCTCAGAGCAGTGGGAAGGTGGAAAGATTAAATGGCACAATAACACCTAGAATGCTAAAAATGTCTCAGGAAACGGTAATGAGTTGGCCTCAGACAGCCTACCCATTGCCTTATTCAGTGTTAGGTACACTCCAAGGGGAAACCATGGTCTGTCATCCTATGCGATATTGTTTGGTTCAGCCCTCAGACTAGGTTGTTATTTCCCACAACAGTTGCAGCTCCAATCTGATGTATTGACTGATTACAGTATGTGGCTGCTTTATCTCGAGAATTAACCTGTATACATTCGGAAGTGTTTTCTTCCATTCCAGATCCTGAGCTAGATACAGCCACACACAAGCTGGTTCCTAGTGATTGGGTCCTGATAAAGAAGTTTGTGAGAAAACATACTCTTGAACCCAGATATGATGGTCTTTTCCAGGTTCTCCTAACAACTGCCACATCAGTCAAAGTGACCGGGTAGAGGGGGCGCATGCGCGGCGCAGAGGAAGATGGACGCCTGATACAGTAGCTCCGCTACACCCGGGACTCTATAGGCTTCCTGAGGGCCATAAACAGCACAAATTTCATTATTTTCTGTACCCCTCAAGCCACATATGCCTGGTGCATGCCGTCGAAGCGAGGGAAATCTCGGGGCTCCTCTCAGAATACTTTAACCCACTATCTCCTCCGCACGCAGGATCGCTACAGCATGGCCCAAGATGGCGCCGCGGGAAGAGGGAACTCTCCGGCTCCATCCACTCCGCCGCAGCCGGACCTCTCTCCTCACAAACACAGCTCAAGTGAGTACCACCCCACCCTTTCTAAGGCGGACTTGGACAGTAGTCTGGAAGCCATGTACACAAGATTGGCATCCAAATTCCAAACGGAGCTGCATAAAACCTCCCATACTCTGTCCCAAGAGATAGCGGCCCTGGGCTCACGTACTGAGCTGCTCGAAACCAAACACGATGAGCTAGCCCTGACCTCAGTCGCGACCACGAATCTCTATCTCTGGCCCTCAATACAATACAAGCCCAAGTCGAAGATCTCGACAATAGAAATAGACGTAATAACTTGAGGCTCAGAGGCATCCCTGAATCCGAGACAGAACTAATCCCTACGGTGATCCGTTTATTCAAGTCACTTCTCCCTGACCACGAATCCGCAGCCTTCAAGTGCGATCGTATCCATAGGGCTCTCCGTCCTAAACCACCTGATGACAAGCCCCCCAGGGATGTAATCCTCTGTATGAAGGACTTCCTCATCAAAGAAGAAATCCTGAGGGCTGCTCATAACAATCAACGCATCACTCTGGATAATCACACTATTCAGATTTACCCAGATATTTCCCCAGCAACCCTAGACAGACGCAGAGGCCTGAAGGAGATCACTACTGCGCTACAGTCTGCACACATTCGATACAGATGGGGATTCCCGTTCAAACTACTGGTCCCCCATAATGGTACCACGTTCGCCGCTTCCTCTCTCCGTGAGGGCCAAGAAATCCTGGTGAAGCTCGGCCTCCTGGATGCTGCTGTGTTACGTCGCCTTCTATCAACACCCCGTCCGGCTCCCATCTGGCAAACCCCTCCGCCTAGGAGAGACAGAAGGAGGATTCGTTATGAAGCCAGAGAGGGCCTCGCAGAACAACTACGCTAGTGGTTCCCGTGAGATGCTCAGCACCACAATTACTCCTATCCTTAGGATGGTGGCCGTCCCTCGGTGCCGCGATATGTTCTCCCCACCCAGCAAAGTAACTCCTTTTTCTTTTTTTTTATCCTTGTGCCTTGGGCACTGTAAGCCCTGTTGACTACACACTCGGCAACCCCACTTAGGGGAGCTGCAGCCTTGCTGGGTACGAGACCTAGTTGTCTCGCTTGTGAATTATTTGTTTTTTTATCAGGTGAAAAAGGTTTTTTTTTTTTTTTTATAACCTTCACTGATCCGGTTTTGAATGTTTGACTTTATGTCCTTTTATAGTTGCCTGAATCTAGGCCTTTTTTCCTTTCTGATTTTCTATTTTTTTCTAAAATTTTTCCTTTTTCGTTTTTTTGGTCAGTCATTTCAATACCTAATGCTCAGAGTCTCTGTAAATATTGCTGAAGATCCTTATGTATTTAAGATTCACATCTGTATATGCTATGGTTGCAATTTATTGAATATTGAAATGGCGGTACCCCTGCTTGTCTTCTTATACCTTAACTTACAAGCTCAGCTTACCCTCTGTGTAGGCTTTACTACAAACTCTCTCAGCTGTGATAGTTCGACTATGATAAATCATGGTTATCACATGTATTTCCCATAATGTGAAGGGATTCAACTCCCCGATCAAGAGACGCAAAGCTTTTGATCAATATAATCATCTTGGCGCTAAGATTCTCCTAATTCAGGAGACTCATTTCTCACATACCTCACACCCAAAATTCCTTCACAGGAATTTTCCCCAAGCATTTTATTCACTTCATTCAACCAAAAGCAGGGGTGCCGCCATATTATTACATACCTCCTTGCCAATGGAGGTAAAGCATTGTCATAAAGACAAGGATAGCAGGTTCGTCATTATTAAAGGGTTGATCCACAACAAGGAAATAACTATAGCTAGTGTTTACGCCCCTAATGACGCCCCTGCATCTTTTTTCAAATCCTTCTTTGACAGGTTGGTTTCTTTGAACTCACCTCATATGATAATAGGAGGTGACTTCAACTTAGTTGCTAACCCAACACTGGATAGATCCTCCTCCACGATCTCGTCTAAAGCCTTCCCGAGGTCTCTTTCACAAGGTCTGGTTGACCACCAGTTAATAGATACCTGGAGAACGCATAACATGGGACTAAAAGAATACACCTTCTACTCGCATCCACATAATAGTTATGCTAGGTTGGACTATATTTATACTACCCCCATTATCTTAGCCAACTCATCGACTGCCACAATCCATCCTTGTGTCTGGTCAGATCATCATGTCACCTCTTTCTCTACACAATTTATAGGCCTTGCTCCCACCCCACATACCTGGAGATAGAATGAAGCTTTGCTCTCGGATTTAGTGGCTGAATCCAAGACAGCTAAGTCCATTGAGGAGTACTTTTCCTTTAATGATCTCCCAGTCTCTAGTATGGTCTGCCCACAAGGCAGTTATAAGGGGAAAACTTATCAGCATTGCCTCTTCCCATAATAAGATGCATAGACAAAAAATCCTTGACCTCACGACAGAATTGGACCGTTTATATAAAAACACCGCTTTGTTATGCTTGGAATCCACCAGGAAAACTATAGATCAAAAGAGTCTAGAATTAAACTCTCTCCTATCCTCCAAGACTGAGAAAGACTTTAGATGGTCCAAAGCCAAATTTCTGTTGCATAATAATTCCACTACAACTCTTTTCGCTAGGAAACTTAATCAGGCCTCCCGCCCCACACATGTATACAAATTGACCTCTACAGCGGGTCATTCCACCTCTCATCCTAAGGAAGTGCTTCATATTTTTGAACGCTTCTACTCCTCCCTCTTAGCACCAGTTCAAACCCCTCCCACTAATACCGAAGAAACTTGGTTTCAAAATGTCCCCATACCTTCCCTCTCCCCTTCACAAACAGAGAAACTTAACGCCCCCATTACTACTTCAGAAGTGCTTAGAGTAATTAAATCCCTTAAGGTGGGCTCTGCCCCCGGCCCCGATGGCTTTTCGGCCATATACTATAAAAAATTCGCCACACTTCTAACCCCCAGCTTAGTACAGTTATTTAACTGGGTCCTACAAGGGGGTAGTTTCCCAGATGAGATGTTATTGGCAAACATGTCCTTGATCCCCAAACCCAATAAAAATCATTTACTTCCCCAAAATTATAGACCAATTTCGGTCATGAATAATGACTTAAAGATTTTTAGTAGAATTCTAGCGGATAGGTTGGCCTCTATTATTTCCTCCCTTATCTCCCCCTTTCAGTCAGGATTTATACCCCATAGATTTATAACTGATAACATCAGGCTAGCTTCCAACATAATTCAAGATGCAAACCAGACCTCCAGGAGACTCTTCATGCTCAGCCTTGACATACATAAGGCGTTTGATAGCGTCTCCTGGAACTACCTTTCCATCCTTCTGCAGCGTATGGGCTTCTGCAATGAATTTTTGCACGGGTTTCATGCCCTTTATATTAATCCCAAAACTCGTATTAAGATTCCGGGCTGTTACTCTGAATTTTTTTCAGTTGGTCGGGGCACTAGACAGGGGTGTCCACTTTCCCCCCTGATTTTCGCTCTTGCCCTGGAACCCCTAGCCATTGCCATACTCACCAACCAAGATATTTCAGGGTATTCAAAAGGTGCCTCTACATACAAATTTTGTATGTACGCAGATGATGTCCTCATGTTCTTGACCAACCCCCTTATCTCCCTCCCTAATCTCCTTCAGACTCTATCAGATTTTGCTGGAGTCTCTGGTCTTAAGATAAATGTCACAAAATCGGTAGCCCTACCGGTGGGATTTTCTCCAACGGAACTCCAACACCTTAAAGACACCTTTCATTTTATGTGGGCAGATACCCACCTATCCTATCTAGGCATTTGTTTGACAGGAGAGTTCAGCAAACTCTTTGAATTTAACTATCCACCTATGATTTCCAAACTGAAAAAGACTCTGAAAATGTGGTCCCAACTTCACATCTCCTTTATGGGTAGAATTACAGCCCTCAAAATGGTGATCCTCCCCAGGTTACTCTATCTCTTTAGATCCCTCCCAATTAGAGTTTCCAAATCATATCTGCTGAACCTTCAGGCACAACTTAATAAATTTATTTGGCAGGACAAACCCTCCAGATTTGCTAGGGACACCCTCTACTGTTCTGCTGAGAGCAGGGGGATTGGGGGTCCTTCGAATTTGGCTTTATTACCTGGCCAGCAGATATGCTCAGCAAGCCCAATGGAATATTCGCAATTCTAAGGTCCCGTGGGTCAAATTTGAACAAGACTCTATTTTTCCCCTATTTCTCCCTGGGATAATGTGGTCCTCTTTCCCCTCCCTGCCAGATATTTCCACCAAAAATTTGGTAGTGTCTCTGGGGCTAAAACTTTGGAACTCCTACAAACATAGGTTCAGTCTCTCTACCCAGTCCCCTCAGGGAGCCTCCTTTCTCGGTGACCCTAGATTCCCTTCAGCTTACTATCACCCAGAGTCATTCCAAGAATGGACACAACACAACTTAATCACTCTGGGCGATTTCCAGGTTAACTCCAAATTCACCACATTCTCGTCATTAAAAACCAGATTTAATATTCCAGACAAGGAATTTTTTCGCTTCCTTCAAATACGTCACTTTTTTCAACAACACTACCCTGCCCCCTTGGAGGCTGACACGTCCTTATATGAAGATCTGTGCCGTGAGACGCCCCGTCAGCGGGGTCTCATCTCACTGATCTATAAAGTCTTGGTGGCAGCTGTAGATGTCCCGACCCTGAAATATAGGTCTCAATGGGACCAAGAACTAAACCTAGACCAGGACGCTTTGAACTGGGAGAGAGGTTGGTTAAATATACGCAAATGTACCAAATCCCTAGCCGTTAGGGAAACAGCTATAAAACTCACGACAAGATGGTACTATACCCCATCCCGCATTCACAAAATATTCCCACAAACATCCCCTAGATGTTTCAGGGGATGTGCACTTTTAGGTTCATATATGCACATTTTCTGGGATTGTGAAAAACTTCAACCTACTTGGAGAGAGGTCTTTAAACTGGTGGATAGACTGGTGGGTCACCCCATTAGTCTCACTTACCTCCACTGCATCTTTTTCCAAGATATCCCTGAAATTCCAAAACCTCTCCTTAGGTTAATTCACTCAATATGTATAGCTATGATCTGGTGCACAGCTCTTCACTGGAAGTCCACTGCTGTTCCATTTGCGCAAATTATGGCATGTATTGATTGTATGATGATATCCGAGCAAATATTTCACACATTACATGACTCTATTCCTGCATACAATGCCAAATGGAATCCATGGTTCTTATTAAGGCTTCAAGATTGAGCACTACTGACCAAATTATTGTTTCTGGTATGATTTTCCTTTTTTTCTTCTTTCTTTTTAGTTTTATAAGTATTACACACCCAACTCTTAGGGTATAACTTCTTCTTTGTGGTAATTTCTGTAGTTCAGGAGAATATTGAGTTTATTAAATGGTTCTTAATGTGATAGACCACTCTGTACTTTTTTCCTCATGACATATATTGTACCCTGAAAGTATTGAATATCCTCATTCAATGTTTGTGAATGCTTTCTTTTCTTTAATAAAATCTTTTGAAAACAAAAAAGTGACCGGGTAGAACACGTGGACACACGCCTCCCACTGCAAGAAAGTCCCTGTACCTGAGGAAGAGGCCGGGGGGGACCAAATGATTCTGTATATCCTTTTCATAATAATCATTGCCCAGGCGCAAGAGGTAGCCATCAAACAAAAAGATGGTATAACTCATCTAATACACATGTTGCCACTTTTATATGAACAGATAATTCCTATGTACAAGATCCGGTCCTGGGATGAAGCAGTAATACCCATGATTGTGTATGTATGTGTCACTGACACCTATTGGGGTAACAACTGTGATTCCTGGGGAGTAGTGGGTTGGAGCACTGGGGGTACAAACTGGGGTACAAACCTGAAAATGCCCAAAATAGAAAAGACAAAAATGGGAAGTCACTCTTAGATAGAATGACAATCAACAAACACACAGATCAGAATTACACCAGGCTGACCATTGAGAATCCTAGCCCAGAAGGCAGTGGGACCTATGTTCTGGGCCTATGGTGGGGAAGTGGGTATCCCGGTTTTAGAAAGCCTTTCCAACTGAAAGATATGTTCAATAACCCTGAGTGAGGAGTACCCCAATCCACATCTAGCTCAAACCCCCTGAGGCCCCATATACAGACATTGAAGGATATGGTGGCCATAGCAGACCCTACCTTTGAGGATACCATGGCTGCAGAAACCGGATTCTCAGATGTCAACTTGTGGCTCGAGTGGAAGAGGTACAGTGCAGGGAAACACAATAAGACCAATTGCTATGTGTGTGGGGTGGCTAGACCACACTTAGGAATGGTACCCCTAAACATACCAGAACATGAGACATGTTTCCTCAGCCTATTTACCAACACAACCACTGACCACTCCCTGTGTGAACATTGGAAGAAGGAATATCCCATAGTTACCAAGACCCCCAAGCCAGGAGAAGGTATCACCATATATCCTGGCAATTACACATGTTATGGACGTTATCAGGGAGTGGGGAAACCTCTTGGGAATTTCACTAAGGGTTACTGTGGATCTTATAGTGAGGTATCTGCAGATCTAGTGCAAAATCAAGTCCAGTCTTTGGGAGACGTGTACTGGATCTGCAGATGGGTGAAAATTAGAAGCAGATTGACAGGACAGTGGACAGTAGAATGTGCATTGGTCAAAGCCATAATGCCTCTACATATTCTCTCGGAGAACCCAAGGCCAAATACAAACATTACACCCTGACCTAATAGGAGGCGTAGGAGTTCCCCAGCAGGAAGCTTTGCCCCTCATGTATACATATATATCCCAGATAAAACAGGCACAAATGGTAAAGTGACTTTAGCCATCCAGAAACTCGAGGACTTGTCCAAAGAATTAAAGAAGAATTCATGGCTCTCCAACCCCTGGGACCAGTACTTTACCTGGATCAAGGGGGGAGGGCAGGGAGTTTTAACACAGATCGGAATAGCCATTCTTATAGTTCTAGTGACCCTAGCTGTCATGGTCTGCCATGTTCTTCCCTGCTTTAAGAAGTGTGTAGAAAAAGCTGTTGCCCAATCTACTCCCATGTTTGTGAACCAGGAAATACCAGATGAGGATGAGGATTATGTAAGACTTGATGATGATTATGTGTTACACTCCGTTAGAGTCACCTCCTCCCAAGAGGCATAGGATTACAGGGACAGACAGCACCTGATTGCCCCTCCAAGCTGTATCGAGGGGGGTAGTGAGTTAGTAAGTTAGTCACTGCTCTACTCTACATACAGCTGAAAAGAGTTAAAGAGGAGAGGGCCAGAGTAGTGAGTAGGACTTTTAGTATGAGGGACAGTTTGAAATAGACAGCTTCAAGGGGGGACTGTAATGGATGTGATCACGGTGAACTGTCTATTCCAACACATGCTTTATATACCTAACATATATATGTTTCAGCTTCTATGCTTATAAGCCTTAAAAACAATATTCAGATTTTTCTGCAAAGCTCACCCTTTTCCCTCGCTACTCTGGAACTGAAGAGTTAACAAAAAGTTTGTGCCTGCTTCCCAGAATACATTCAGAATATAAGAGCATTACACAGAGAAGCAAGAGAATGCTGCAAAGTGCTGCAAAAAAAATTATTCACTTCTGCAAATGTGCACCAGCTAAAAGCTAAAACGTTGTCATGTTACTTGCACCATATGTATTTTTGTACTTGTGGTTTGTATGTGCTAGTCTATCGTACGTATCTCAGAACTTTGATGGAATTGTATAAAAATCTTAAGAAACGGAAATATTAACCACTTCAGCCCCGGTAGGATTTACCCATTTCCTGACCAGAGCACTTTTTACAATTTGGCACTGCGTCGCTTTAACTGCTAATTGCGCGGTCATGCAATGCTGTACCCAAACGAAATTTGCGTCCTTTTCTTCCCACAAATAGAGCTTTCTTTTGATGGTATTTGATCAGCTCTGCCTTTTTTTTTTTTTTTTGCGCTATAAATGGAAAAAGACCGAAAATTTTGAAAAAAAATAAAGGTTTAGCCCCCTGATCGCCCGGCAGTGATATAACTTAGGTTTTAGGGTCAGATAGGGTCTGCGTTGCCCCAGGCAGCGTCAGGTTAGTGCCAGTAGCGCTAACACCCACGCACGTAGCATACACCTCCCTTAGTGGTATAGTATCTGAACAGATCAATATCTGATCCGATCAGATCTATACTAGCGTCCCCAGCAGTTTAGGGTTCCCAAAAATGCAGTGTTAGCGGGATCAGCCCAGACACCTGCTAGCACCTGCGTTTTGTCCCTCCGCCCGGCCCAGCCCAGCCCAGCCCAGCCTACCCAAGTGCAGTATCGATCGATCACTGTCACTTACAAAACACTAAACACATAACTGCAGCTTTCGCAGAGTCAGGCCTGATCCCTGCGATCGCTAACAGTTTTTTTGGTAGCGTTTTGGTGAACTGGCAAGCACCAGCCCCAGGCAGTGTCAGGTTAGCGCCAGTAGCGCTAACACCCACGCACGCACCGTACACCTCTCTTAGTGGTATAGTATCTGAACGGATCAATATCTAATCCGATCAGATCTATACTAGCGTCCCCAGCAGTTTAGGGTTCCCAAAAACGCAGTGTTAGCAGGATCAGCCCAGATACCTGCTAGCACCTGCGTTTTGCCCCTCCACCCGGCCCAGCCCAGCCCACCCAAGTGCAGTATCGATCGATCACTGTCACTTACAAAACACTAAACACATAACTGAAGCGTTCACAGAGTCAGGCCTGATCCCTGCGATCACTAACAGTTTTTTTGGTAGCGTTTTGGTGAACTGGCAAGCATCAGCGGCCTAGTACACCACGGTCATAGTCAAACCAGCACTGCAGTAACACTTGGTGACGTGGCAAATCCCATAAGTGCAGTTCAAGCTGGTGAGGTGGCAAGCACGAGTAGTGTCCCGCTGCCACCAAGAAGAAGAAAAACATAGGCCCGTTGTGCCCATAGTGCCCTTCCTGCTGCATTTGCCAATCCTAATTGGGAACCCACCACTTCTTCAGCGCCCATACTTCCCTCATTTACATCCCCAACCAAATGCAGTCAGCTGCATGAGAGACATTTTCTTTATGTCCTCCCGAGTACCCCTACCCAGCGAACCCCCCCAAAAAAGATGTTGTGTCTGCAGCAAGCGCGGATATAGGTGTGACACCCGCTATTATTGTCCCTCCTGTCCTGACAATCCTGTTTTTTGCATTGGTGTATGTTTTGAACGCTACCATTCACTAGTTGAGTATTAGCGTAGGGTACAACATTGCACAGACTAGGCACACTTTCACAGGGTCTCCCAAGATGCCATCGCATTTTGAGAGACCCGAACCTGGAACCGGTTACAGTTATAAAAGTTACAGTTACAAAAAAAGTGTAAAAAAAAAAAAAACACAAAAAATATATAAGATAAAAAAATAGTTGTCGTTTTATTGTTCTCTCTCTCTCTCTCTCTCTCTCTCTCTCTATTCTCTCTATTGTTCTGCTCTTTTTTACTGTATTCTATTCTGCAATGTTTTATTGTTATTATACTTTATCATGTTTGCTTTTCAGGTATGCAATTTTTTATACTTTACCGTTTACTGTGTTTTATTGTTAACCATTTTTTTGTCTTTAGGTACACCATTCACGACTTTGAGTGGTTATACCAGAATGATGCCTGCAGGTTTAGGTATCATCTTGGTATCATTCTTTTCAGCCAGCGGTCGGCTTTCATGTAAAAGCAATCCTAGCAGCTAATTAGGCTCTAGACTGCTTTTACAAGCAGTGGGAGGAAATGCCCCCCACACCGTCTTCCGTGTATTTCTCTGGCTCTCCTGTCTCAACAGGGAACCTGAGAATGCAGCCGGTGATTCAGCCAGCTGACCATAGAGCTGATCAGAGACCAGAGTGGCTCCAAACATCTCTATGGCCTAACAAACCGGAAGCTACGAGCATTTCATGACTTAGATTTCGCCGGATGTAAACAGCGCCATTGGGAAACTGGGAAAGCATTTTATCACACCGATCTTGGTGTGGTCAGATGCTTTGAGGGCAGAGGAGAGATCTAGGGTCTAATAGACCCCATTTTTTTCAAAAAAGGAGTACCGGTCACTACCTATTGCTATCATAGGGGATATTTACATTCCCTGAGATAACAATAAAAATGATTAAAAAAAATGAAAGGAACAGTTTAAAAATAAGATAAAAAAAAGCAAAAAAAAAAAAAAAAAAAAAAAAAGCACCCCTGCCCCCCCTGCTCTCGCGCTAAGGCGAACACAAGTGTCGGTCTGGCGTCAAATGTACACAGCAATTGCACCATGCGTGTGAGGTATCACCGCGAAGGTCAGATCGAGGGCATTAATTTTATCAGTAGACCTCCTCTGTAAATCTAAAGTGGCAACCTGTAAAGGCTTTTAAAGGCTTTTAAAAATGTATTTAGTTTGTCGCCACTGCCGACATGTTTGTACGCAATTTTAAAGCATGTCATGTTTGGTATCCATATACTCGGCCTAAGATCATCTTTTTTATTTCATCAAACATTTGGGCAATATAGTGTGTTTTAGTGCATTAAAATTTTAAATAATGTGTTTTTTCCCAAAAAATGCGTTTGAAAAATCGCTGCGCAAATACTGTGAGAAAAAAAAAATGAAACACCCACCATTTTAATCTGTAGGCAATTTGCTTTAAAAAAATATATAATGTTTGGGGGTTCAAAGTAATTTTTCAAAACCCCCCCAAATGAACCCATTTTGGAAAGTAGACACCCCAAACTATTTGCTGAGAGGCTTGTCGAGTTTATGGAATATTTTATATTGTGACACAAGTTGGGGGAAAAAGACAATTTTTTTTTGCACAAAGTTGTCACTAAATGATATATTGCTCAAACATGCTATGGGAATATGTGAAATTACACCCCAAAATACATTCTGTTGTTTCTCCTGAGTATGGGGATACCACATGTGTGAGACTTTTTGGGAGCCTAGCCGCGCTCCCCAAGCACCGCCTTCAGGCTTTCTAAATTTTTGATTTCACTCTCCACTGCCTATCACAGTTTCGGAGGCCATGGAATGCCCAAGTGGCACAACCCCCCCCCAAAATGACCCTATTTTGGAAAGTAGACACCCCAAGCTATTTGCTGAGAGGTATGACGAGTATTTTGCAGACCTCACTTTTTGTCACAAAGTTTTGAAAATTGAAAAAAGAAAAAAAAATGTTTTTTTCTTGTCTTTCTTCATTTTCAGAAACAAATGAGAGCTGCAAAATACTCACCATGCCTCTCAGCAAATAGCTTGGGGTGTCTACTTTCCAAAATTGGGTCATTTGGGGGAGGGGGGTTTGTGCCACCTGGGCATTCCATGGCCTCCGAAACTGTGATAGGTAGTGAGGAGTGAAATCAAAAATTTACGCCCTTAGAAATCCTGAAGGCAGTGATTGGTTTTCGGGGCCCCGTACGCGGCTAGACTCCCAAAAAGTCCCACACATGTGGTATCCCTGTACTCGGGAGAAGCAGCTGAATGTATTTTGGGGTGCAATTCCACATATGCCCATGGCCTGTGTGAGCAATATATCATTTAGTGACAACTTTTTGTAATTTTTTTTTTTTTTTTGTCATTATTCAATCACTTGGGACAAAAAATTAATATTCAATGGGCTCAACATGCCTCTCAGCAATTTCCTTGGGGTGTCTACTTTCCAAAATGGGGTCATTTGGGGGGGGGTTACTGCCCTGCCATTTTAGCACCTCAAGAAATGACATAGGCAGTCATAAACTAAAAGCTGTGTAAATTCCAGAAAATGTACCCTAGTTTGTAGACGCTATAACTTTTGCGCAAACCAATAAATATACACTTATTGACATTTTTTTTTTACAAAAGACATGTGGCCGAATAAATTTTGGCCTAAATGTATGTCTAAAATTGAGTATATTGGATTTTTTTTTATAACAAAAAGTAGAAAATATCATTTTTTTTTCAAAATTATCAGTCTTTTTCCGTTTATAGCGCAAAAAATAAAAACCGCAGAGGTGATCAATTACCATCAAAAGAAAGCTCTATTTGTGGGAATAAAAGGACGCAAATTTCGTTTGGGTACAGCATTGCATGACCACGCAATTAGCAGTTAAAGCGACGCAGTGCCAAATTGTAAAAAGTGCTCTGGTCGGGAAGGTGGTAAATCCTTCCGGGGCTGAAGTGGTTAAACCACGTCAACTAATTTTCATCCGTGACTATATAATCAATCCCTCATTCCCAACAGCTGCCACAAATCACAAGATCGATCAACAAAACAGAACAAAACAGGCGGTAGATATAATTGCAGGTTCCTTAATTTATCAACAGACCAACAGACTCGAGGCAAGATAAATACCTGTCTTTGAGGGCCGCAGGAAGCCGATATGGGCACAGAAGTTGACCAGCCACTGGTACAGGATAAACAGTAGACTAGATATACAAGATATCAAAAGTGTCTTACAGTTTTTAGAGGTGATCAGTCTCCTCTTGTCTCCGTGTTGGCTTTTACCGGTTCCTTCTGGATCGGCTATCCCTTGGGATTCTAGCCTCAAGCCCCACGATTGAGAGCCAAAATGTTTTGGATTCAGAACAAAAGTTCCGATATTATTATATCTACCCCTGATCAGATTGTTGAATGTAAAAGCATGCTTCAAGTAAGCTCACACTGAGACAGACACAAGTTCAGTGGAAAAGTTACTTCTGTTTAATATTTCCGTTTCTTAAGATTTTTATACAATTCCATCAAAGTTCTGAGACACGTCAGATAGACTAGCACATACAAATCACAAGTACAAAAACACATATAGTGCAAGGAACATGACAAAGTTTTGGCTTTAAGCTGGTGCACATTTGCAGAAGTGAATAATTGTTTTTGCAGCACTTTGCAGCATTCTCTTGCTTCTCTGTGTAATCCTCTTATATTCTGAATGTATTCTGGGAAGCAGGCACAAACTTTTTGTTAACTCTTCAGTTCCACAGTAGCGAGGGAAAAGGGTGAGCTTTGTGGAAAAATATGAATATTGTTTTTAAGACTTATAAGCATAGAAGCTGAAACAAATATATATGTGGGGTATATAAAGCATGTGTTGGAATAGACAGATCACCATGATCACATCCATTACACGTGTATGCAAGACAAGTTTGAGCCAACATCCGTCAGAAATAAATCCAGGATTTTGTTGTCGGAATGTTCGATTGTGTGTACGCGACATAAGGCTCGCCATTTCCTAAATATCTTGCAGGACAATTTCATGGGTCAGTTTGTCAATGTACCAACAAGAAATAATGCATTACTAGACCTACTCATTACAAACAACACAGACCTAATTGTGGATGTGGAATTAAGTGCAACTTAGGAAACAGAGATCCCAGGTTAATTACATTCAGTATAACTCCCAGAAATAAGAACCACAAGGGTAATACAAGGACACTGAATTTCAAAAGAGCCAACTTCCCTAAACTGCGCTTTATGCTACTAGATATTACATGGAATAAAATCCTAGGAACAAGAAACACTGAGGAAAAATTGGAGTGCTTTAAGAGCAAATTAAATAAAGGTTTTGGCCAGTGCATTCCAATGGCCAATAAATATAAAAGACCTAAGGTTAATACTGGGTGGCTAAACTCTAACATAAAAATGTATATAAAAGCAAAAGAAAATGCCTTAAAAAAAATATAAGACTGAGGGGTCATTGTCAACACTACAAGAAATGCAATAAAGGAAAAAAGTGTAATGCCGCGTACACACGGTCGGACTTTCCGGCATACTTGGTCCGGCGGACCAGAGTGTGCCGGACAATCCGCCCGTGTGTGGGCGGCGGCGGACTTTTCCGGCGGACTTCTTCCCAAAAGCCCGCCGGACCTAGATTTTAAACATGTTTGAAATCTTTCCGTCGGACTCAGTTTTGGGTGGAAAGTCCGCTCGTGTGTGTGCTGGTCCGACGGAAAGCCCGCTCGTGTGTAGGCTGGTCCGACAGACCAAATACGACACGAGGGGATGGTATTGCATCTCGCGCTCGCTGCAATAGGAAAAACAAATCTTCCTATTGCGGCGAGCGCGGGGCATACCAGGCCCTTAGGTCTGGTATGGATTATAAAGGGGAACCCCGCTACGCCGAAAAAACGGCGTGGGGTCCCCCTAAAATCCATACCAGACCCCGATCCGAGCACGCAGCCTGGCCGGTCAGGAAAGGGGGTGGGGACGAGCGAGCGCCCCCCCCTCCTGAACCGTACCAGGCCGCATGCCCTCAACATGGGGGGTGGGTGCTTTGGGGGAGGGGGGCGCCCTGCGCCCCCCCCCCCAAAGCACCTTGTCCCCATGTTGATGAGGACAAGGGCCTCTTCCCGACAACCCTGGCCGTTGGTTGTCGGGGTCTGCGGGCGGGGGCTTATCGGAATCTGGGAGCCCCCTTTAATAAGGGGGCCCCCAGATCCCGGCCCCCCACCCTATGTAAATGAGTATGGGGTACATGGTACCCCTACCCATTTACCTAGGAAAAAAGTGTAAGTAATAAAACACACTACACAGGTTTTTAAAATATTTTATTAAACAGCTCCGGGGGGGGATCTTCCTCCGGCTTCGGGGGTCTTCTTCCGGCTTCGGGGGTCCCTCCGCTTTATCTTCTCCCGGCGTCCGGTTGGTTCTTCTCCGCTCTCCGGCCTCTTCTCCCGGTGTCGCAGGTCTTCGGCCGGCCCCTCCGCTCTCTTCATGTAGCTCTATTGCGAGCGGAGGTCCGGACTTCTGGGCTTCTGGGCTTCTTGGCTTCTCTTCTCTTCTCTTCCCCCAGATGTTGACACGACGCTCTCTCCGGCTGGACTGGTCTCTGAGGGCTGCGTTGTGACTTATATAGGCGGAGACCCCGCCCCCATATGATGTCACAGTCCTTGGGCATGCTGGGACTGTGACGTTTTAGGGGGCGTGGTCGACCACGCCCCCTAAAACGTCACAGTCCCAGCATGCCCAGGGACTGTGACATCATATGGGGGCGGGGTCTCCGCCTATATAAGTCACAACGCAGCCCTCAGAGACCAGTCCAGCCGGAGAGAGCGTCGTGTCAACATCTGGGGGAAGAGAAGAGAAGAGAAGCCAAGAAGCCAAGAAGCCCAGAAGCCCAGAAGTCCGGACCTCCGCTCGCAATAGAGCTACATGAAGAGAGCGGAGGGGCCGGCCGAAGACCTGCGACACCGGGAGAAGAGGCCGGAGAGCGGAGAAGAACCAACCGGACGCCGGGAGAAGATGAAGCGGAGGGACCCCCGAAGCCGGAAGAAGACCCCCGAAGCCGGAGGAAGATCCCCCCCCGGAGCTGTTTAATAAAATATTTTAAAAACCTGTGTAGTGTGTTTTATTACTTACACTTTTTTCCTAGGTAAATGGGTAGGGGTACCATGTACCCCATACTCATTTACATAGGGTGGGGGGCCGGGATCTGGGGGCCCCCTTATTAAAGGGGGCTCCCAGATTCCGATAAGCCCCCGCCCGCAGACCCCGACAACCAACGGCCAGGGTTGTCGGGAAGAGGCCCTTGTCCTCATCAACATGGGGACAAGGTGCTTTGGGGGGGGGGGGCGCAGGGCGCCCCCCTCCCCCAAAGCACCCACCCCCCATGTTGAGGGCATGCGGCCTGGTACGGTTCAGGAGGGGGGGGGGCGCTCGCTCGTCCCCACCCCCTTTCCTGACCGGCCAGGCTGCGTGCTTGATCGGGGTCTGGTATGGATTTTAGGGGGACCCCACGCCGTTTTTTCGGCGTAGCGGGGTTCCCCTTTATAATCCATACCAGACCTAAGGGCCTGGTATGCCCCGCGACGGGGCTAGCAAGGTGTCAATCTCGCCGATAAAAGCGGCAAGATTGACATCCTTTTCTAGTCCCGTCGCACCTGAGTCACGTTCAAAATGAACGGACTTGTCCGTGTGTGGGCAAGTCCGTTCATTCTGAAAGTCCGCCGGAACTCCGGCGAAAGTCCGTCGGAAAGACGGGCGGACTTAGCCCGCCGGAAAGTCCCGGCGTGTGTGGGCAAGTCCGTCCGTTTTAAAGTCCGGCGCACCTGGCGGACAAAGTCCGTCGGAAAGTGTGCCGGACCAAGTAGGATAGAAAGTCCGCTCGTGTGTACGCGGCATAAGAGTGCAATCGGGGAGGCTAAAATAGACCACGAAAGACAAATAGGGGAGGAGAGATAAAAAATCCCAAGAAATGTTTTTAATATATCAACATTAAGAAAGGGTGTCCAGAGCCTATTGAGCTCATAAGAGATGATGAAGGGAGTTTTGTTTCAAAAGGTCTTCTCAGCTTTCACAAAGGAAAAGGGGGGATATAGTAACCAAGACTGTAATGTTAATGACACATCACAGAATATACCCTAGTGGCTAACAGAAGCCAGGGTCAGAAATAGACTTGAAAAACTTAACATAAATACATCACCAGGACCAGATGGCTTACACCCGAGAGTCCTTAAGTAACTCAGTCAGGTGATAACTAGATCATTGTTCATAATTTTGATTTTTTTTTGTCAGATGATGGATTGAACAGTGCTCCGTGAGATGTTCAAAGCTTGGGATATTTTTTTATAACCTAACCCTGCTTTAAACTTCTCCAAAACGTTATCCCTGACCTGTCTGGTGTGTTCCTTGGCCTTCATGATGCTGTTTGTTCACTAAGATTCTCTAACAAACCTCTGAGGGCTTCACGGAACAGCTGTATTTACACAGAGATTACAATAGACACAGGTGGACTCTTTTTACTAATTAGGTGACTTCTGAAGACTGTTGGTTCCACTAGAGTTTAGTTAGGGGTATCAGAGTAAAGGGAGCTGAATACAAAAACTTGTGAAGGTATAAAGGAAACAACATCATATCTATTCACATTTGCTGAGATTAACCAAGGCTTGATATACAAACTGTCAGACGCCTAGCGTGATAAAGGGAGCTGAATACAAATGCACGTCACACTTTTCAGATATGTATTTGTAAAAAATGTTGAAAACCATTTTTTTCTTCCACTTCACAATTTTGTGCCACTTTGTGTTGGTCTATCACATTAAATCCCAATAACATAAAATACATTTACATTTTTGGTTGGAAAATGACAAAATGTGGAAAATGTCAAGGGGTATGAATACTTTTTCAAGGCACTGTACATAAACAGATTTATGAGGACATTTGCTGAGCTCTGCAAAGTTAATGATTACAAGTTTACTACTTGCCTCTCCTTTACATAGTTACATAGTAGGTAGAAGCTCAATGGCAGTATCCAGGTTGTGAATGTTTAAAGTGTTACTAAACCCACAACAGTAAAATCAGTCTGTATATGCAGAATAGCATGGTTGTTATACTCACTGTGGAACTTAAGGTGGCTAATTCTCTGCATTGTGTAAAAAGGCTGTTTGATCCTGTATGCACAGATCGTCCCCTTCCTGTAATGTCTATCTTGGGAATGCCAGCTAACACGCAGGCAATAGCCGACCTGCACATGCTCAGTCATGTGTTTTATGCTGGAGAGAACATATATTTGTTCTCAGAGATAGCCAGGTCACATGATATTGGCATCACACATGTGGGCGTGTATACAGGCTGAAGGGGAAATCTCCTCCTACCTGAACTCTCAGCACTGGAGAAACTGTGCAGTTTATGATGTAACCGTGGTATACAGATCAGCCTAAAAGGTATACAGTGGCAATATTTTAATGTAAATAGAACCTTTATAAGCTGTGGGCCCTGTGTGGGGGGGGGGGGATGAACTATTTTCATATTACTCAGTTTAGTAACACTTTAGGCTTCTATATGTAAGTAATTTTGTTGTGAATGAGTCTCTTACAGGATATAGAAATCTTGAATATTAGAAGGTAGAATGAGAAAAGAAAAAAAAATTCATGCATTAAACATGGACACACAGTTCAGCAATCAGAGAATCACAAGGGGGAACTTGTAGCCATCTGATAACAACAAATACAAGTTCCTTCTGGTGTCTCATTTTACCCCAACAAATCATGGCGTCATCCACACCCAGTGGCAGTTTCTGATTTACCATTGGTCTCTGTAGGCCTCTATTGTCCAATCATTGGCTGCATTTTTTTGATTTTTCATCCTCAGTAGAGATAGAGCCATCTGATGTAAGCAAATTTACACATTATCCCAATATTTTAAGCAAAGTCATGAATAGATCCGTGGAATGGTCCAGATGGGGGTTGGAGTAACTGCTTTGGGCGCTAGCAGTTGTTGCGGTTACAGTAACCCATTACGGCTGAATGGACGTTGATCTCTGGCTCTCTCTTCTCCACAACCATCATCTAAGTTAACAGCAGGAAGGGCTGGACAGAATTGTTGATGATTGCCACAGATTGCTTTGTCTTTGACAGCAGCTGATGATGCGATTGAAGATGTATGCATTTTACACAACCAATGGCTAAAATGACAAAAAAATCATGTTTCAGCATGTCTTCTAGATATGAAATGAAATGTAGATTTTATATAGACTTACAGATGTTAGACAAAATTCAATATAAACACACAGGGAATGGATTCTTGGTGCACATCAAGCCTCAATACCATCTGAGTGTTGCTTAAGTATCACAGCAAGCTTGGGTATGGTTACAGATAAAGTACAGGTACCAGAAGGGTGTTCCTAATATATTGTCACTGTGCATATACTAGACATGTGCAATTTGTTTCGGCCCGAATACAAATTCGGACACATTTTTGGTTATTCGGAGATTCGGATGCATCCAAATCCCCAAATAAAATAGTAACAAATAGTTAATGAATTTCATTATAATCTGGCAAAATTTGTTTCACTTATTCGTTTTCTAACAAATTCCAACTTTTCAGAACGATTGGAATTCGGAGCAGCCAAAAAAGGGCTGTAAAGAAAAGTATGCGGACAATAGAAAATGTAAAAAAAAACGGCATGGGGTCCCCCCCAAGATCCATACCAGACCTTTATCCGAGCATGCAGGCTGGCAGGTCAGAAAAGGGAGGGGATGAGCAAGTGCCACCCTCCTGAACCATACCAGGCCACATGTCCTCAACATGGGGGTGGGGGTGCTTTGGGATGGGGGCTCTGCCCAGTCTGATCAGACCATCAGACTGGGCAGAGGTCAGTGGATCCCTGAGGCCAGGTTGATTAGAAGGTGACGTGTCACAAGAGTCAAGCTGGATAGCTGAAACACAAGCAGAATGCAGAGCGCCCAGAAAGAAAGATTGAAAACCCCACCTGGCCGAACGAGGCAGTCTATCCAAAGGATGGATTGAGCCTCTTAAACAGGTTTGAATGGAAGTAATAGTAGTAAGGTGAGGCCAGGTTACAAAAGGTCCAGAATAAGAAGAAGCAGGAAGCTCACTGGGCATAGGCTGGACTGGCATAACTGGTGCAGAGGCCGACTGAATAGCATTGCCAGGTGCAGTGACTACCACAATCGCATCGCAGGGCGTAGCGACTGTGGAACTGGTGGATGAGTTAACCTGGGTGTGCGTCCAAGGGAGTTTAGGGACAGGCAAAAGTAAGTGGTAATGCAAACTGGAGTAAATGATCGGCTCATGTTCATAGGTGGGCTCCTCATCCAGAGTGCCACATGACCTAGAGAGTGTATCAGTCCAAATATTGTAGGACACATCCCATAAATTGCTATATACAGCGGAAAGAGCAGACGATACTGGGATGGTGGCAACAGGAAGTTTCTCCTTTGGGGAAAGAATGCGGGCAATAGAAAAATGTAAAAAAAACAGCATGGGGTCCCCCCAAGGTCCATACCAGACCCTTATCCGAGCATGCAGGCTGGCAGGTCAGGAAAGGGAGGGGACGAGCGAGTACCCCCTTTCTGAACCATACCAGGCCACATGTCCTCAACATGGGGGTGTGGGTGCTTTGGGATGGGGGCTCTGCCCCCTCGCCCCAAAGCACCTTGTGCCCATGTTGATGGGGACAAGGATTTCTTCCCGGCAACCCTGGGCTGTGGTTGTCGGGGTCCGTGGGCAGGGGGCTTATCAGAATCTGGAATCCTTCTTTAACAAAGGGGCCCCAGATCTCCCACCCCCAAAAAAACTGTATTTGACAAATCCTTTATTAATAAATAAAAAACAGTAGATCAGTCGTCAATCACGCCGCCTGCCACACCTGAAAAAAAAAAAAAATTTAAATCACTTTTGCTGACACGGAGGCTCTCTGTCTAATGCAGGCTCCTCCATTTGACATTTCCTTTTTAGGGAAGGGCGGGGCCACCTGTCTATGTCATCCGGTGGCACCTGTGCATGCTGGGTTTGTGATGTCAGAAGGGGGCGGTGCCACCAGGTGGTGTTGACAGGTGCCCCGCCCATTTCATATAAAAGAAATGTCAAACGGAGGAGCCTACATTAGGCATAGAGCCTCTGTTTCGGAAGAGAACATTTTTTTTATTCTTCGGGTGCAGCAGGCATTGTGATTGATGACGGATCTACATCGGGGGACACAGTTTTTTATTTTTTGTTCTTTAATAAAGGATTTGTCAAAAACTGTCTCTGTGTTTTTTTTATTTTATTTTTTACACTTGTTTGGTGAATGGGTATGGGTACGATGTACCCATACCCATTCACATGGTGTGATCTGGGGGCCCCTTGTTAAAGGGGGCTTCCAGATTTCGATAAGCCCCCCACCCGGAGACCCCCACAACCACTGGTCACGGTTGTGGGGAAGAGGCCCTTGTTCCCATTTGTTTTTAAATAGCTGGGTGCCAATAACTGCAACCAATTTAAATGTGATTTTACTAATGTTTCTCTTTAGAAATGTTATTTTTGATGCAGCATGTTCTATGTGGTTCAGGTGTGCCACTTTACAAGCAGACTAAGGGGACCCCTATTTTATAAATATATATATATATATATATATATATATATATATATATATATATATATATATATATATATATATATTTAATATACAGTATATATATATATATATACAGTATATAAAAAAAGGAAAAACACGTAGAACGATGAGTGATGCAAAAAGTGTCCTTTTACTGAACATTATTCCATTACATGATTCAAAATACAAGCAAGCCACGGTACAGTTCCGAGCGCAAGTCGCTCTTCGTCAGGCTTTTCTGGCTGTGTGTGAAAAGCCAAACCACACTATGTTCTCTTATCAACACCCAGTCCAGTACACACCTGTGTTCACTTAACTAATTATCCTACACAAACCACCTATACACAATCAGACATTTAACCCTGCTGCATAAATCTAATTCCAGTAAACCATCCTAGATTTCCTAATAAAGAAATATTTACAACAGATTCATCCTATTATGTATCATGTATCATCAGCATATCATTATGAACTGACTAAATTCTCTCATTTAATTAATTAGATCTTTCCAATTATTTATCGCAAATATACATATGTTAATATTCTTGATCATGTCTCAAATTTCTTCATAGACTCCAGCTGATATTCTGCTATCTAGTATTCCCAACGGGAGCTCTTTGTGATCGATCTAAAGAAAATACAATACATTCAAAATATGATCGTAACTTCTTTTCAATCTCGTACCAAAAACTTCTTCACAAATAAGTATAAATCATAATCCTTGTTCATACCATCAGGATGCAAGGACTGTAATTTATTAATCCACCAAACTTCACGTCTTTTCAATTTCAAAATCCTATCACCCCCTCTTTTATCATGAGGAATCTCTTCTAGCACCATAAATCGTCGGTGTCTTTGTGTCCCATTTCTGAAAAATGACGCGATACAGGAAGACCTGATTGGGGATGTCTAATTGTACTGCGATGTTGTGCGATACGGTCTTTAATTTTTTGGGTCGTTTCCCCCACATAAAGGAGATTACAGGGGCATGTGAGAATGTAAATCACATATGATGACTGACAGGTGTAAAAGCCATTAATTATTATCTTATTATTAGTTCTGGGATGACAGAAATTGTTGCCCTTAATCATTAGGTTACATTGGATGCAATTAAGACAGGGATAACAGCCCTTCCTTTTACTACCGAGAAAAGTCATTCTTTTCTCCTCCTGCCTATCAGGTTTAAATTCAGATCGTACCAAAAGATCGCGCAAGGTTTTATTGCGCCGATACGCTTTCACGGGAGTTAATTGAAACTCCTCTATCTGAGGATATGATCGTTTCAGTATCGTCCAATGTTTTCTCAACACATTAAAGATCCTATCACTATAACTATTAAATTGAAAGACAAATGGAATCCTAGGTTTGTCAGATGAATATCTCTTCTTATTGGAGATCTTAATAGGGTTCAAAATTTTATTTAATTCCTGTCTAATTAGACCTTCTGGATAGCCCCGCTCTTTAAATTTACAGCACATTTCGTCTAGTCTCTGATCTCTTATTGTGGCATCACTCACAATCCGCATCACTCTGAGAAGTTGGCTTCTAATGATAGAACTAAAGACGTGGGGGGGATGGTAACTGTCATATCTTAGTAGCTGGTTCCTATCTGTGGGTTTAGTATATATATCAGTTTCAATCCGTCCTTGTTTTGTATATGCCCGTATATCCAGAAAGGGGACAGGCATATACAAAACAAGGGCGGATTGAAACTGATATATATACTAAACCCACAGATAGGAACCAGCTACTAAGATATGACAGTTACCATCCCCCCCATGGCTTTAGTTCTATCATTAGAAGCCAACTTCTCAGAGTGATGCGGATTGTGAGTGATACCACAGTTATGCCCCGTACACACGGTCGGACTTTGTTCGGACATTCCGACAACAAAATCCTAGGATTTTTTCCCACGGATGTTGGCTCAAACTTGTCTTGCATACACACGGTCACACAAAGTTGTCGGAAAATCCGATCGTTTTAAACGCGGTGACGTAAAACATGTACGTCGGGACTATAAACGGGGCAGTGGCCAATAGCTTTCATCTCTTTATTTATTCTGAGCATGCGTGGCACTTTGTCCGTCGGATTTGTGTACACACGATCGGAATTTCCGACAACGGATTTTGTTGTCGGAAAATTTTATCTCCTGCTCTCCAACTTTGTGTGTCGGAAAATCCGATGGAAAATGTCCGATGGAGCCCACACACGGTCGGAATTTCCGACAACACGCTCCGATCGGACATTTTCCATCGGAAAATCCGACCGTGTGTATGGGGCTTAAGAGATCAGAGACTAGACGAAATGTGCTGTAAATTTAAAGAGCGGGGCTATCCAGAAGGTCTAATTAGACAGGAATTAAATAAAATTTTGAACTCTATTAAGATCTCCAATAAGAAGAGATATTCATCTGACAAACCTAGGATTCCATTTGTCTTTCAATTTAATAGTTATAGTGATAGGATCTTTAATGTATTGAGAAAACATTGGACGATACTGAAACGATCATATCCTCAGATAGAGGAGTTTCAATTAACTCCCATGAAAGCGTATCGGCGCAATAAAACCTTGCGCGATCTTTTGGTACGATCTGAATTTAAACCTGATAGGCAGGAGGAGAAAAGAATGACTTTTCTCGGTAGTAAAAGGAAGGGCTGTTATCCCTGTCTTAATTGCATCCAATGTAACCTAATGATTAAGGGCAACAATTTCTGTCATCCCAGAACTAATAATAAGATAATAATTAATGGCTTTTACACCTGTCAGTCATCATATGTGATTTACATTCTCACATGCCCCTGTAATCTCCTTTATGTGGGGGAAACGACCCAAAAAATTAAAGACCGTATCGCACAACATCGCAGTACAATTAGACATCCCCAATCAGGTCTTCCTGTATCGCGTCATTTTTCAGAAATGGGACACAAAGACACCGACTTACGATTTATGGTGCTAGAAGAGATTCCTCATGATAAAAGAGGGGGTGATAGGATTTTGAAATTGAAAAGACGTGAAGTTTGGTGGATTAATAAATTACAGTCGTTGCATCCTGATGGTATGAACAAGGATTATGATTTATACTTATTTGTGAAGAAGTTTTTGGTACGAGATTGAAAAGAAGTTACGATCATATTTTGAATGTATTGTATTTTCTTTAGATCGATCACAAAGAGCTCCCGTTGGGAATACTAGATAGCAGAATATCAGCTGGAGTCTATGAAGAAATTTGAGACATGATCAAGAATATTAACATATGTATATTTGCGATAAATAATTGGAAAGATCTAATTAATTAAATGAGAGAATTTAGTCAGTTCATAATGATATGCTGATGATACATGATACATAATAGGATGAATCTGTTGTAAATATTTCTTTATTAGGAAATCTAGGATGGTTTACTGGAATTAGATTTATGCAGCAGGGTTAAATGTCTGATTGTGTATAGGTGGTTTGTGTAGGATAATTAGTTAAGTGAACACAGGTGTGTACTGGACTGGGTGTTGATAAGAGAACATAGTGTGGTTTGGCTTTTCACACACAGCCAGAAAAGCCTGACGAAGAGCGACTTGCGCTCGGAACTGTACAGTGGCTTGCTTGTATTTTGAATCATGTAATGGAATAATTTTCAGTAAAAGGACACTTTTTGCATCAAGCATCGTTCTACGTGTTTTTCCTATCTTTTATGGTGGAAGTTTGGGAGTCCACCCTGACGGTGCCTTGATTGAACAAGGATATCAAGAGAAGAGGGTAACCCACCTGATGTTTATATATATACAGTATATAGATATATCGATAGATATAGTAATGTATGTACTGCAAATAACATTTTATAATAATTTGTATAAATATTACAATTATTGGATCATTTTTATAGAGATATTTAAAGCACGTTGCATCACGTTGCATCACATGTCACGTGACTTTTTCAAGGGACCCTGGAAAAAGTCACGTGACATGTGACACAACGCGTCGGGAGGAGCCAGTGACGACATCCAGTGCGCATGTCAGTAAGCACTGAAGATGCGGTGAGAGGATATATCACGCTAGGCGTCTGACAGTTTGTATATCAAGCCCTGGTTAATCTCAGCAAATGTGAATAGATACAATGTTGTTTCCTTTATACCTTCACAAGTTTCTGTTCACTGCGCAATGATGTATTTCTCTTGGTTTATGTGAACATCCAATCTCTTGAGGATAAACAAGAGGAGTAGCAGGATAAAGCATCTGATTACCCCTGACGGAATGAAAGCAAGTAGGAGGAGCTGTTTGGGATGAACTGCTAGTGAATCATTGTGGTATCTACACTAAAGTCATTCTCTGGAGTGGTTATCGTCATTTAGACCTATTAGTATTGGTGGTTAATTTTCATTTAATTTTGGGGCTACCAATTGGTCTCCCTAAACTGGTGCTTTTTTTCCGTAAATATTTTTAACACTGGGTTTTCACTGCACCAAGCATTGGTCATTTTGTATTGCACTGAACATTATACATTGAAATTTTAATTTTGTTTTGTGTGCTTATAGAGGGTTGATTGTAGCGCTCCATTATTACACATATTTTGTTACCACGGTGTCAAAGCACTTCAGATTGGTTGCAGCCTAATCATTTAGTTATCATTTATATTTATTTATTCATATTGAATATTCATATCAGCGCTTTAGTATTACATTCATTATCATGTACAGTTATGTCCTCTTTGTTCTGGTCAACTTTTAACCCTCCCTTTGCTTTCTCCTCCATGCATGAGAAATTGGATATCCACCTACTTGACTGTTATAAAGTGAAACCTATCACCAAACTCAGGACCTACCTCGAGATCTGATGCCTATGGACCCATGATGGTAGATCATCTACATCTCATCTCAACTTGATCGTGAGTACGCTACCCATATCACTACACCAACCATACAATGACACTTTAAATTCTCTCACTGAAGGTGAAAGGCCTAAACCACTCCGCAAAACAGGCATCTCTTGGGCAGACGGCACACCAATTGCATTGCGATATTATCTGTGCTCAGGAGACACGAGTTACCGCGTTTAGCCGCATTTAGCTGCGTTTGGCTTCTGAAACGTCGGAAACTTTGACGTCTGAACTCATTTTTTTGTCTTCAAGGAAAAGCCTATAAACGCAACTGCCTTAAAACGTCATTAAACAAACCTGTGTACATGTACACATAAGATAACATTGGATGAGCTCAGGGGCAGTTGAAAAAAGAAGTCAACTGCCTCTGAACGTCCATTTACCAGCAGCACTGTACATGAGGCTTTAAGGTCAATATCATATATGCTTACACATGTTAACTTTTGTACCAAGCATTGTGCTTCTCATAAAACTGTTTGTACCTTATTATTGCACAATAAAAACATTGAAAATAAAAACTTACTGCATCCAATCCTTCTCCGGAACTCTGGTGAGGATGGCGCATGATCTACAGTGTAAAAGGAAGAGTGTTTATTAACAAGACAAACCTTTCAATGGCACTTTCTGTTGTCAGTAAATATATTTAGATGTGTAGAACATGTATGTTGATGCCCAAAACACCAGCACAGATAAAAGGCCTGCTACCATGTCCAGACATATAGTGTATCTAACACATTTCAGCCAACTTCAAGTCAGTTTTCCTGTCTGGATACAGGCTTCTTTCGTCATTGTGATTGTTTGGATACAGAAGGTCCATTGGTCTACCCAAAGCAGTGTTCAAGAGACACTTACAACCTTCCAAGAGCACACTGCCCCACACACCAACGTTCATTCAGCCATTCTCTGCCATGTCAATCAGACATCTAACTAACTCTAATGCCCCAGACACACGGTCAGACATTGATCGGACATTCCGACAACAAAGTCCTAGGATTTTTTCCGATGGATGTTGGCTCAAACTTGTTTTGCATACACACGGTCACACAAAGTTGTCAGAATTTTCGATCGCCAAGAACGCGGTGACGTCAACCACGTACGACGAGACTAGAAAAGGCCATTTCAGAACCAAGCGCGGCACCATTTGGGCTCCTTTTGCTAATCTCGTGTTAGTAAAAGTTTGGTGAGAGACGATTCATGCTTTTTCAGACTCGTGGCTTTCAGAACGTTTTCTGCGGTTCAGTTTGTGCTTGTGGGTTTGTATCTGCTCTTCAGTGCGTGTAATCAAGCTACGCGTGACTTGTCATTGTGTTCTTGTTCGTTCGTTACTGTTTTTCAGGTTGCTCTTCACAGGCCTTGCTGTTCTTCAGTGCGTTCTGTTACTTCGTTCTGAGCAGCCGACCGTTTTCTAGCCATGTTGTGTACACGTACTCCTCGTAGAATTTGTGCTGTGCGGGGGCTTGGTGTTGGGGTCCTGACCTTGACACAAGTCCAGTCCATTAACAGGGTGGGGAGGAGTTCATGGACCAAGAATTGGTTGCTTCAGCGTGACCAGTTCTGTCATATGCCTTTGCTCCGTGAGATCCGTGAGAATAATCCTGATGATTTCAAGAACTTTCCCCGTATTTCACAGTTTGTTGGCTTCGCTGACCCCCTATATCAGCAGGCAGGATACCTGCATGAGGCAAGCCATCACTCCGGAGCAGAGGCTCATCGCCACCCTGCGGTACTTGGCGACGGGGAGAAGTCTGCAGGACTTGAAGTTCTCGACAGGCATCTCCCCCCAGGCTCTGGAGATCATTATCCCAGAGACCTGTTCTGCCATCATCCAGGTCCTGCAGAAGGAGTAAATGAAGGTAAGATTTTATCCTTTAATATCACAGTTTATTGTATATAATCGATAATTGCATAAAGATCTTGTGAGCCACAAATGGATAGATGCCTATAAAGTGAATCCAAATACTTCAATCAGCTGCACACACTATCCACGTTTCATATTGTGTATGTGACAAATTTAAAATAAATAATTGTGTATGCGCTAGGTAAAAATAACGTGATAAAAGTATAGATAACACCTAAAACAATATTGTAGCGAAAAATCTATAAATCACGTTAAAAATAAAACTATTAATATTCAGTGCCATTAATTAATGAAAACCAGTGAATATATATATATAAATTATATATAAATTATCTATAAATCACGTTAAAAGTTTTCAATAATAATCAGTGCCATTCATTTATGAAAAACAGTGAATAAATATATATAAATATAACATGCAACATGCAAAACGTGAAAAAATCCAGGTGATGATGAAAAAATTTTTTTTAAAATGTCCAAAAATTCAATAAAAATAATCAAAAAAATGATGTATAAAGTGCAGGCATTAGTGTCCAAATAAATTATATATAGGCATTCCTCGTGTTCTTCATATATAGTGTGCAAAATACGGCATGCTTTGTTGCCCTCCAGTGACCCCCAATAGCTCATGCGCTCACCTCTGAGCGTGTGACACAGTGATTAAACAGTGTCTATACACGCAGTAGAGCCACTCCTGGGCTCATATGGGATCTGTTGGGAATGATCTGCACCTCTCTCAGATATTCATCAATGGTAACATATGTGGGAAAGAAAGAAACTCCATAGTGTAATACCATCAAAAATTTATTAAAATTAAAACCACTTTCCTCCAGGAGGGTACTCACAAGGTATAGGTGCGTCAGTGCACCATCCTATCCATAGCATAATACACAGGGATACAGGAACAAACGTCTGGTGTGCGGTGTGGTATATAATCCTCTGCTTGTCTGTGTAGCTCCGTCCTGCCCCTCCCCTACGCGTCTTCGGCACAGGGATAGCGTGCCTTCATCTGGGGGATCTATTAGGACGAGCGCTCACTGTATTATATATAGTGTGGCCACCGACACACTATATATAATACAGTGAGCGCTCGTCCTAATAGATCCCCCAGATGAAGGCACGCTATCCCTTTGCCGAAGACGCGTAGGGGAGGGGCAGGACGGAGCTACACAGACAAGCAGAGGATTATATACCACACCGCACGCCAGACGTTTGTTCCTGTATCCCTGTGTATTATGCTATGGATAGGATGGTGCACTGACGCACCTATACCTTGTGAGTACCCTCCTGGAGGGAAGTGGTTTTAATCTTAATACATTTTTGATGGTATTACACTATGGAGTTTCTTTCTTTCCCACATATGTTACCATTGATGATTATCTGAGAGAGGTGCAGATCATTCCCAACAGATCCCATATGAGCCCAGGAGTGGCTCTACTGCGTGTATAGACACTGTTTAATCACTGTGTCACACGCTCAGAGGTGAGCGCATGAGCTATTGGGGGTCACTGGAGGGCACCAAAGCATGCCGTATTTTGCACAACATATATGAAGAACACGAGGAATGCCTATATATAATTTTTTTGGACACTAATGCCTGCACTTTATACATCATTTTTTTGATTATTTTTATTGAATTTTTGGACATTTAAAAAAAAATTGTTTTCATCATCACCTGGATTTTTTCACGTTTTGCATGTTGCATGTTATATTTATATATATTTATTCACTGTTTTTCATAAATGAATGGCACTGATTATTATAGAATATTTTTAACGTGATTTATAGATAATTTATATATAATTTATATATATATATTCACTGGTTTTCATTAATTAATGGCACTGAATATTATTAGTTTTATTTTTAACGTGATTTATAGATTTTTCGCTATGATATTGTTTTAGGTGTTATCTATACTTTTATCACGTTATTTTTACCTAGCGCATACACAATTATTTATTTTATTATTATTATTATTGTATATAATGTTTACTAATATATTGTATTTCTTTCCTCATTCCCTAATTACCATGATTGATGATAATATGCTGTGAATGTCCCCTTTGTTCTCATTCATGCTGGAATTTTATGTAATTTTTTTTTTGTCCTTCATACATATTTGCCTTCACTTACCTCCCCAGCATGCTCTCCTGCCCCTATATTCACCTCATGTAGTCACTTAACAATGAATTTTATCAGCTCCATTGTAGTGCTTTACCCCAAACAACCCCTAAAATGTTTAGAAATGTGATTTGTGCTTTAAATTCAGGCAGAGTGCCAGAGGCTTGTTTTTGTGGTGTCCCCAAATAATTTTTAACCCTCCCTCCCCCCAACTGCTAAGTCAGCTGATACCAATTCTCTATCTATCCTCAATCATCTATCTGCTGACTTTGCCAAACCCATACACACTATACCCATCTCTTTTGTGGTCAGATGTATGGATGAATTCCCCAAAGCATGTAGTGCAAGGGCCTGCCGGTATACTTTCAAATGTTACTGTTTCAAGTTTTTGTATCCTATTATTATCTTGATAGGTAATAGCAGAATGTCCAAATGTGCTCAAATGTGTACAGTGTGTATTTATATCTTTGTATTATGACACTTCTTACCTGTCCAGTGGGCTGCCAATAGTGTAACTAAGGAGGGGCTGTTCCAAGTAATACACATTATTTAGGCATTCATTTCTCAATGAAGTGGAGAGGGTTACCTGTCCAAGAGCTCCCCCCCTATAATGTTAGAAATGGCCCATGAGAGGGGGGGGAGGGGGAACATGATAGGTGTACCTTATACTTTGGTGTTGTAAAATTCCCCTTAATAAATGTTATCTGGATGTTGGCCAAAAATGTTTGTGTCTAATCTGCTTTCCATGTTTATGTGCAAAAATACTATTTTTTTTTCTTTTCCTCAACAGTTTCCTTCCACGCCACAGGAATGGCAGACTGTGGCCTCCCACTTTGCCCAGCAGTGGGACTTTCCTAACTGCGGAGGGGCAATTGATGGGAAACATGTCCACATCATCCCACCACCCAACTCGGGGTCGTACTCTTATAATTACAAGGGGTTCAATAGTATTGTGATGTTGGCGGTGGTGTCGGCTAATTACGAGTTCCTGTATGTGGACGTGGGGAAGAATGGCCGGATGTCCAATGGTGGAGTCATCGCCCAGACGGAGTTTTACAGGCGTCTCCAGAATGGCAGCTTGGACTTGCCACCTCCAGAAGAGAATGTGGAAGGACTCCCATTCATCTTCGTTGCGGATGAAGCATTTGCGCTGGGGGACCATCTTATGCGGCCATTCCCAATGAGGACCCTCACCCCGGAACAGAGGGTTTTTAATTACCGGCTGGCCAGAGCCAGAAGAGTGGTGGAGAACACATTTGGAATCATGGCCAGCCAGTTCTGCCTATTTCTTACACCCATCCATATGGCGGAGTATAAACTGAATCATATAATCCTGGCGTGCTGTGTTCTACATAACTTTTTATGGCAACATTCGGCCAACTATGCTGGCTCAGTTGGGCCTGAGGCCAGAATTATAAATGAAACAACCCTGACGGTGCTTGAAAGTGGCCATCCTGGCTTGCCCTCCCTGAGTGCCCGTGATGTCCGGTTAAGATACCATGAGTTCTTTGCGGGTAGGGGGGCCATCAATATGCCAGACAATTTGTGAAACCTTGATCCAATAAAAAAAATACGCAAATCTTTGGTGACATTTACTGCTTGTGTTTGTTTTAGATGACCCTGACAGAAATGTGGTGAGTCCAGAAAATGGCATGATTGTGTAACCTTATACAAAGCACTGTTGGATGTTATTTACTAAAGGCAAAGACACTTTGCACTACAAGTGCACTTGAAACTGCACTTGTAGTGCAAAGAGGATTTGCCCTTAGGAAATAACCCCCATTTTCACAGAAAGCAGCAATTACATCACCACAAAAGTGTTGTAGCGTTGAGACAATAATGCACACATTCTTGATTAACAATCTTTTTAATACCTGCACAATCACATGTGCATTTAGAAAAGGTTTTTAAAACAAACCAACATGTTTGTTGTATAACAATTTTTGGGGTGGCATTATCAAAAATATAAATGTCCATTTAAGATAAAACAGGCATGTTTCAAACCAACAAGAAAGACACAAATCTTGAACTTACAAAGTTCACATTAGGTAGAACTTGAAGGCAATATCATACATGAGTATTTAGAAACTGTGTTTGATATTGCGTTCAGATGGGGTGACGTCACCCCAGGAAAAGCCAAATTTGGAAGATGCACACCAATTTAAGAAGTTCAACATGTGCGACCTGCCATTACGGGGGATCAAGGGACGTGTTTTGGGGGAGAAACCCCTTCCTTTCAGCTACTTTATTATTGAGGAAGGGGTTGCACCCCCAAAATGCGTCCATTGATCTCCCATGATGGAAGATAGCACATGTTGATACACTGTGTGCATCCTTCAAATTTGGCTTTTCTAAAAATCGCTAAAACATTTTGAACATTGTAGCACACAAAAAAACAAAGTGATTTGGAGGGGTTTTAAACTCTACCCAAAACATCAATGATGTTTTTATTTTTTTGAATAACATCATTGATGTTTTTCTTGAGGTTTTCCAATGCTAAATTACACCCCATGATCTTCCCGATCAGGATCTGTGCACTTTCTGATGTGAAAGGATCTGGATCCACAACATCACGATCACCTAAAAAGAGAGAAACCAAACAAAACCAGGTATTAAAAATATGCCAGCATCCATCTCTTACCTGAGCCTGTGGTCGCAGACACTCACCTGTTGTGGTGACTAGTTCCACCACATCTTCTTCCTCCTGCTCTGCGTTGCTTGGGTGCCTTTCCCCTTCTTCCAGAGGGGGGTGGGGCTCTGGTCTCCTCGGATGAGGGGTGTCCTCCGAGTCTTTTATCCCCTATGTAAAACAAAAATGGTATACTTAGCACACAGATATTTGAGGGAAGAACTATAAAGATGAAACATTGCTTGGAAGTGGGGTACAATTGTCTGTTTTGGCAGAGTTCCAAGATGTAGAATTTTATTGTCCTTTGTCAAGCTGCAATACTTTACCTGTCTTGTACAAGCTTCACAGATGGAGACACCCCTATAGTATACACTGGAGCACCTGTGTGGGCCCCCTAATAAAAATGGTGTTCTTGTGTCCCACACTAGTGCTCCAGTGTCCAGATGTGAAAACAGCTGCTCAGTGTCCTCTCCTTACACAGAATCTAGTTTGCATTTCATTCTAGTTACAAACCCATCTACACAACCAAATTAGTTTCATACAAGTAGTCCCTAAAAAATGTGGGCAAATGCATATGGCCAAAACAATGGTGTTTTATAGGCCGAAAGAAAAATGTTTGATATGAACGAATAATGTGCCCATGAACATGAAAGTTGCCATTTTAAAATGTACAACACTTTTAACAAAAGTACATGGAGCAGCACGAACGTAATAAAGACAAAAAGAATAGGAACACAGCACAACTACTTACTTTTTTGCAGCACTCTCCGAATCTTTTTGTACTGCTCATGTTCTCGTAATTTGAGGTCCGACCACCGCTTCCTGAGCTGATCTTTCTATCGATGTACCCCAAAATTCCGGTGCAGACTCTTGACTACTTTCGCCATGATCTTGGCCTTTCTGACATTGGGGTTGGGGTAAGGTCCATACTTCCCATCATAGTCGGCCTTCTTCAGGATGTCGACCAGCTCCAACATCTCCTCAAAGGACATATTTGAGGCCTTAAATCTTCTCCTTCTGAATCGGGACATTTCCGGATCCGGGCTTTCCTCCCCCTCCTCCTCGTTGCTATAATTAGCACGCACCTGCTGTGTCTCCGCCATGTGCTCTTCCCCCACTGCGGCGAATGAAAAGGGGCGGGGAATAGACTAGAAAGAACGCCAGGGGCGGGCGGAGTTACACGCATGCGCAGTGTGTATAAAGCGTAACACGCGTGCGTATTACATACGATCTGTGAGCAGAGGAAGGAGCATCGGAGGCACCGATCGTAATAACGAAGGTAAGAGACAAACTTGGGCCTATACTGCTTCTAGATTGAGGCCTATATTGTAACAAGATTAGGAGAGTTTTGCCTGACATTAGGATTTGTCTTATGTTGTGTCTTGCAGTGCAAATGAATATCTTTAAAGATACCGACTTTATGGCAATCTTCATTGACATGTTCAGGGAGCTGCCTTGTCTGTGGCAGATAAACCACCCACATTATAAGAACTAAACAAAGAGGAAGGCAGCGCTGGATCAATTGCTGGAAATTGTGAAGCAGGTGATCCCCACGGCAGACATGACCTATTTGAAGATCCTAATTGGTGGCCTGGGGAGCACTTATCTAAGGGAGCGCAAGAAAGTCCAGGATTCGCAGAGATCCGGAGCAGCAGATGACATCTATGTCCCCAGGATGTGGTACTATGACAGGCTGCATTTTCTGGCAGGTCAGACTGAACCCAGGTCATCACTCTCCAGTCTTCCTTCCACGCTTCCTTCCCCCCATCTGAGGCCTAACCTGGGCCTTCCAGGCAGCAACATGTGGAGGAGCCCAGCTTGAGCCAGGTATAGCATTCCTCTAAATATTTCAGGTTGTCCAATCAATGATGTTAACTAGATGTTAGTTTGGAGTACTAATTTATGATTGTGATTGATGATGCAAAAAATTAAACCATGTCCCTTTTTCATACACAGGGAAGTCTCAGCCAGGAGGTGGCCGGGCTGAGCAGGCTGCCTGGTATGCAGGTCCCTCCCCTACACCCGCAAAGAGAAAGTGGCAGGAAGAGGGGTACCCTGGAGGAGGCTGCCATAGGTCTCATTTGGAAGGCTACAGAGGCCCTGAGAGGCCCCCACACTGGGGAGGAGGACTTTGCTGGCATAATTGCCTGTAAAATGTAGCAGATGGAGGAGGGCCAACAACTCATGTGTGAGTCATTACATTTGGAAGCTCTCAATAAGGGGCCAAATAACATCTGCTACCCACATTTGTGACCTCACACATGGTCCTCCTCCTCCTCCTCCTCCAGGTCCTCCTCCTCCTCCTCCAGGTCCTACTACTCCTCCTCCTCCTCCAGGTCCTACTCCTCCTCCTGCCACATCTCCAACAGCAGAGCCACAGCCAGGAAGGAAGCATGGAAGGAAGACCAGAGAGTGATGGCCCTGGGTTCAGTCTGGTCTGGCAAAAGATGCAGCCTCTTGTGGTACCACAGCCTGGGGACACAGATATCATCTGCTGCTTTCTGGACCTCTGGAACTTCTGGACCAGACTGCACTCCCTTACATATGGACTCCTCAGGCCACTAATTTTGATGTTAAAGAATTGATGTCTGCCCTGGGGTTCCAAGGCTTCGCTAATTTCTGCTGTTTCTCCAGCGTTGCCTCCCTCTTTGTTTGGTTCTGAGCCCTTAATAAAGGATTTTTGGTTTCAATTATACTCTCCTATGTGTGTTTTCCTTTAAAAAGGACAGTTTGTTTGTGAGGATTCAGGTACATTTCTAAAGTACAATGTGAAATTAGCAAGGGACACCAACACCAAACAATCTCCTTGAGATTAAATAATATAAGATATCAATGGTGTTGTGGTAACTTGACACACAAAACACACACAAAAATATTCTGGAGTAAAACTAAAAATAAAATAAAACAAAGATCAGCCTTGGAAAAAATACAAACCTAAAAAAAAAATTCTGCCTTTAAAAAAAAACAAAAAAAACCCACAGAGATATTTTTGTCAGATGTGACAAATCAAAATATATTAAGGGAATCCCGATAAATAATAAAGAAAGAAGTTTGTGAGAAGTCTATGTGAATATGAGCAGCAAAACTACTTCATTCTTCTCACATTATAAAGAAGAAGAGAGTGCGCTGTATTAAACCATTTTTAACATTGCACCGTGACAAAAGTGTTGTATCCATTGCGAACGCTAAGTTTACCAGACCGAGCTGTTCCGTCTCGGAATATCTTCTGAGCATGCGTAGCACTTTGTGCGTCGGAACAGGCCACACACTGTCGGAATTGACGCGATCGGATTTTGTTGTCGGAAAATTTTATAGCCTGCTCTCAAACTTTGTGTGTCGGAAAATCCGATGGAAAATGTCCGATGGAGCCCACACACGGTTGGAATTTCCGACAACATGCTCCGATCGGACATTTTCCATCGGAAAATCCGACCGTGTGTACGGGGCATAACAGCTAGAGTAAATAGACAAATGGAGAGTGCTATCAGGTGCATAAAGCTGATGTTAGAAATCAGATTAATGTGTATCAGAGATTATCTGTTGCTAGCTGGCTTGTGTCTTGTCTCTTGGCTCTGCATGTAGAGTAATGACTGGGTGTGGATCTGGGCTCAGTAATGTGTGCATGCCCAGGGTGACACCAAACAACCTATTTAAGGGGCATTTTGACAGTGCTGACTCATCTTCAGCAATTTTTCTGAGCTCTCTTATATGCTTCTTCATTATCAAACTGGCTTTCTCCTGACCATTCTATGGATTTAGCTCTGTACCTCTACTTATCAAGTTTAAGACCTCAGCTTCTGGATATGACTCTGGCTATGATTTGGTACTGCACAACCTGCTGCCATTGGCCTGCTCTGCAACTTAGCTACTGCTTCTGGCTCAATCCCACATCACCCTTCATGTACCTACTTCCAAGACAGTTTCTACTGCCTGCATGCCCTCAGCTCAATTCTTAAATAGGAAGAGACCTGGCCTGCATGAATTGAGCTGAGGCTGCTTTTACCACTTAGGCCAGACAAGGTGTGCGGCAGACGGGCTATCTCTTCCTATTTCCGTAGCATGCTTGGATCTAGACAGAACACTCCTCAGTCTGCACCCTTGTTGGTCAGCGGCATCTAACTCATTGGACCGCAAAAGCCTGAACAGGGACCCTTAAAAATGTATTGTGGGTTGCAACGACTGCTTGCTTGATACTTCTGCCTTCACATCCTGCTTTTTCCTCCCGGTTGGTATCACAGGTCCGAAATTTGGCAAGCAACATCCTCAGGCACCACCTGTCTCACTTTCAGGGACACATGGGCTGGAGATAGATAAGAGATTGCCCTCATCATATCAGTCTCCTGTTAGTTAAGTGACAAGTTGTTTCTGAGTTCCATCTAAATTTGTTTTTAAGTGTATGTGACCTGCATTCAACCTCTCATTGACTTAAAGTCAACTCAGCCTCCCTTTGACCTGTAGTTGACTTCCCTCTGACCACTATTTGACATTCCTCTGACCTGCAGTTGACTTGAGCTGACCCCCATTTGACCTGTAGAATAGTTGACCTCCCTTTGCCCTATATTTAACCTCCAGTTGACCTATTTTGACCTGAAGTTGACCTCTTTGTGACAAACATTTGACCTCTTTCTAAGGTGCTTTTGCATTCCTATTCATAATAACTGGAGAAAAGCTTTTTGTTTCAAACAAAAGTCCATACACGTCCTAACATTAACATCACTTACATATGTGGAAGTGTAATAATAATTAAGATATTTTGAATCTATTCATGAAAAGAATAAGCTATCCTAATATCGCGTGTTAACAGTGTACATATTTTCTTTTTACATGCAGTTTTTAAATATACATAGTATGGGGGGGGGTATCTAGTAATCATAGTCTCCTTATGCCACATGACAGGTCTTCCACAACATCACTTATCTGGATGATATATCTATGACAAAAAAGAATACATATATTTGGGGAAACTCACAGTGTTGTAGACCCAGCGTGCCATAGAGCTCTAAAAAGAGAAAGAGAGAGGTCATGAGAATTCATGGCAAGTAAACCACAGCAGGAAACCACTATGGGGGTCATTTACTATAGAGCTGCGGTGCTAATTATTGCTAATTGCCGCTAATTAGTGCTAATTTGCGGAAATTTAGCGCTAATTATTGCTAAAACTGTATTCACGATAGCGCTGGTGAGAAAATACTGACAAAATCGAATTTACTATAGTTCCCTGAAACCAAATAGCGTCCAAACCCTTACTCTGCTAAAACCTGGAGTAGTGCACATGGAAATAATGTTTAAAGCTTTATATAATTGCCTAAATGGTACTGAAATATGCAGTATATTATTTAAAGATAATCTGCTTTTAACCACTTGCTTACTGGGCACTTAAACCCCCCTCCTGCCCAGACCAATTTTCAGCTTTCAGCGTTGATGCACTTTGAATGACAATTGCGCAGTCATACAACACTGTACCTAAATTAATTTTTATCATTTTTTTCCCCACAATTAGAGCTTTCTTTTGGTGGTATTTAATCACAGCTGGGATTTTTATTTTTTGCTAAACAAACAAAAAAAGATGGAAAAAAAAAATCTTGTTTCATAGTTTGTTATAAAATTTTGCAAACAGGTAATTTTTCTCCTTCATTGATATGCGCTGAATGATAAGACAGCACTAGTGGGCACTGATAGGCGGCACTCATGGGCATGGACAGGCACAGTTAAGGCGGCACTGATAGGCACAGTTAAGGTGGCACTGATAGGCACATTTAAGGCGGCACTGATAGGCACAGATAAGGCAGCACTGATGGGGACAGATAAGGCGGTACTGATGGGCACAGATAAGACAGCACTGATGGCCACTGATGGGCGCTGATGGGTGGCACTGATAGGTGGCACTGATGGGCACTGATAGGTACCACTGATGGGGGCACTGATGGGCAGCACTGATGGGAGGCACTGATGGGCAGTGATGGGTGGCACTGATGGGCACTTATGGGCACTGGTAGGTGGCACTGATGGGCACTAATAGGTGGCACTGATGTGCAGCACTGTTGTTGTGGCACTGATTGTGGGCGCTGATGGGTGGCACTGTGGGCGCTGATGGATGGCACTGTGGGCACTGATGAGTGGTACTATGGGCACTGATGAGTGGCACTGTGGGCACTGATGGGTGGCACTGTGGGCACTGATGGGTGACACTGGTGGGCACTGGTAGGCGGCACTGCTGCCTATTGCTAGGTGTCACTGGCAGGGGGCACAGATGATCACAGTGATCGGGACTGATGTCCCTCTCACGGCCGCCAGTGATCGGCTTTTTTTTTCCTCCTCAGGCTGTCAGCGCGAGGAGAAAAAATAGCTGATTACCGGCTCTGTTTACATCACATGATCAGCTGTCATTGACTGACAGCTGATCATGTGGTAAGGGGTCGGGACCGACCCTTACTCCGATCTGTGATCAGGGGAGTCTCATAAACTCGCTGATCACCAACCCCCCCCCCCCATCAGGGGGTGTGCAGGCCGCTCGTGCACGGAACGACGTCAATAGACGTCGTCCCGGCAATGTAGGTCCGCGCTGTTGCCGTCATTTGGCAATAGCGCGGATCTGAAGAGGTTAAACTGTGTGAAAAAGTGATTTCTACACTGAAATATCTTTAAAAGTCTGAGAAGTGAAAAATTCACCGTTTTGGACAACTAGGTGCCAACACAACTGAGCATGCTCAGACCTGAAAATAGCTCACATTTTAGCTCCATTGTCTTTTTTACCCGGCGCTATAGTAAATACCATAATGAGAGCTAATTAGAGAATTTTTTGGAAGTGAAAATCTGCTCTTTTTCTCTGTCACTTTCACTTGTTACTCTCCATCTTTACCCAAACTCACACAGGTGTCTTTACAATCCACAAACAATACCATTGCTAATGCAAATTTAAAATGAGTCACAGTTTTTTGTGCTTTTAATTATTTCCAATTTTCATAATTTGAGCCCAAAAAATGTGATATGTGTACCAACATCAGAAATCAAAATGTAATTCCCAAAAATTTGAGGGTAATATTCTACTCTCACCCACAAAAAACACCAAATATCACAGAATAAATCAAAAAGAATAACTCTTGAGTAATGTAATTCCATCACCTGTATGTCCAAAGAAATGCAGTATTTATGTGTAGTTATGTGTAGGAGGTTCTCATGTGTGGTAGCTCTGTGGCTTGGAGGTTAGAACTTCTGCTTAGTATCATTGAGGGTTTGGGTTCAAATCCCAAACATGCTGCTTCATGCAGAGAAGTTGTCTTATCTCCCAGGTCCTATAACTATGTCTAAATGTAGTATTTATGTTAGGAGGGTTCTACCACCATTGTAAATCTTTTCCAGATACGCTATTTAGCCAAAATTATTGGGACGCCTGCCTTTACACACACATGAACTTTAATGGCAGCCCAGTCTTAGTCCGTAGGGTTTAAATTTGATTTGGCCCACCCTTTGCAGCTAGAACAGCTTCTGGGAAGGCTGTCCACAAGGTTTAGTGTGTTTATGGGAATGTTTGATCATTCTTTCTGAAGTGCATTTGTGAGGCCAGGCACTGATGTTGGATGAGAAGGCCTGGCTCACAGTCTCTGCTCTAATTCATCCAAAGGGTGTTCTATCAGGTTGAGGCCAGGACTCTGTGCAGGCCAGTCAAGTTTCATCACCCCAAACTTGCTCATCCATATCTTTATGAACCTTGCTTTGTGCACTGGTGTGCAGTCATGTTGGAACAGGAAGGGGCTTCCCCCAAACTGTTCCCACAAAGTTTGGAGCAAAAATGTCCAATGTCCAAAATGTCTTGGTATGCTGATGCCTTACGAGTTCCCTTAACTGGAACTAAGAGGCCAAGCCCAACCCCTGAAAAACAAGCCCACCACCAAATCATTTGGACCAGTGCACAAAGCAAGGTCCATAAAGACATGGATGAGTGATTTTGGGGTGGAGGAACTTGTCTGGCCTGGACAGAGTCCTGACCTCAACACAACAGAACGCCTTGGGGATGAATTAGAGAGGAGACTGTAGGTCAAGCCTTTCTGTCCAACATAAGAGCCTGACCTCACAAATGCACTTGGAAGAATGGTCAAACACTCCCATAGACACACTCCTAAACCTTGTGGACAGCCTTCCCAGAAGAGTTGAAGCTGTTATAGCTGCAAAGGGTGGGCCAAATGAATTTTGAACCCAATACTAATACTGGGATGCCATTACAGTTCATGTGCGTTTAAAGGCAGGCATCCCAATGCTTAGGCCAATATATTGTATATTGCTTGTGACACTGAGCATGGCTATGGACTTAGGGCTGGTTCACACCACAGAGATGCAGAGAACACATGTGATGCTGCCTGGTGATTAAGTGGGTAGCAGTTCTGTCTAGCAGCAACTGGGATGTTGGTTCAATTCACCAACATTCTAATACTTGTGTTGAAGTTTATATGTTCTCCCTGTGTGGGTTTCCCACCACAATCCAAAGAGATGCTGGCATTTTTTTGTCTCCTGTCGAAATAGGTTCTAATGTAAGAAAATTACTTTTGGACTTTAGATTGGAAGCTCATTGCAGCCAGTAGGGATGAGCCGAACACCCCCCCGTTCGGTTCGCACCAGAACATGCGAACAGGAAAAAAGTTCGCTCGAACACGCGAACACCGTTAAAGTCTATGGGACACAAACATGTATAATCAAAAGTGCTAATTTTAAAGGCTTATATGCAAGTTATTGTCATAAAAAGTGTTTGGGGACCCGGGTCCTGCCCCAGGGGACATGGATCAATGCAAAAAAAAGTTTTTTCAGGAGGAGTGATTTTAATAATGCTTAAAGTCAAACAATAAAAGTGTAATATCCCTTTAAATTTTGTACCTGGGGGGTGTCTATAGTATGCCTGTAAAGGGGCGCATGTTTCCCGTGTTTAGAACAGTCTGACAGCAAAATGACATTTCAAAGGAAAAATTCCATTTAAAACTACCCACGGCTATTGCATTGCCGACAATACACATAGAAGTTCATTGATAAAAACGGCATGGGAATTCAACACAGGGAAACCCCGAACCAAAATTAAAAAAAAAAAATGACGTGGGAGTCCCCCTAAATTCCATACCAGGCCCTTTAGGTCTGGTATGGATATTAAGGGGAACCCCGGCCAAAATTTAAAAAAAAAATGACGTGGGGTTCCCCCTAAATTCCATACCAGACCCTTCAGGTCTGGTATGGATTTTAAGGGGGAACCCCGCGCCAAAAAAAAAAAACGGCGTGGGGTCCCCCAAAAATCCATACCAGACCCTTATCCGAGCACGCAACCTGGCAGGCCACAGGAAAAGAGGGGGGACGAGAGTGCGGCCCCCCCTCCTGAACCGTACCAGACCACATGCCCTCAACATTGGGAGGGTGCTTTGGGGTAGCCCCCCAAAACACCTTGTCCCAATGTTGATGAGGACAAGGGCCTCATCCCCAGAACCCTGGCTGGTGGTTGTGGGGGTCTGCGGGCGGGGGACTTATCGGAATCTGGAAGCCCCCTTTAACAAGGGGACCCCCAGATCCCGCCCCCCCTGTGTGAAATGGTAAGGGGGTACTTACCCCTACCATTTCACTAAAAAACTGTCACCCCGTGACCCCGCCCCCCTCTGACGCACGGTGACTTGACAGGACTTTCCTGTGACGTCACTGGGAATGCCACAGGGAAGTCCCGTCATGTCCCGTGCATCAGAGGGGGCGGGGTCACCGGGTGGCCCCGCCCCCCGTTATTTAAGAACCGTCAGACAAGGAGACGCCGTCACACAGCGGGAGCCTCCCTCAATGCCAGCATGGATGCGGAGCGGCCCGGAGAAGAAAATGAAGAAGAGAAGAAGAGAAGAAGGAAGAAAAGAAGAGGATGAAGAAGAAGATGAAGAGAAGACCGGGAGCCTCCCCCCATGCCATGGGTGAGGAGCGGCCCGAGGAGAAGAAGATAGAAGACGCCGTGGAGGAGATGCTGGACGAGAACGCCGAAGGAAGAACCAGAAGAGCCAGAAGAACCAGAAGAAGATGAAGGAAGATAGAAGAAAGAAGAAGCATTTAAATAAAGGAATTGTCAAAAACTGTCTCTTGTGATTTTTAACATTTTTGACAGTTTTTTATTGAAATGGTAGGGGTAAGTACCTCCTTACCATTTCACACAGGGGGGGGGGCAGGATCTGGGGGTTCCCTTGTTAAAGGGGGCTTCCAGATTCCGATAAACCCACCGCCTGCAGACCCCCACAACCACCAGCCAGGGTTGTGGGGATGAGGCCCTTGTCCTCATCAACATGGGGACAAGGTGTTTTTGGGGGCTACCCCAAAGCACCCTCCCAATGTTGAGGGCATGTGGTCTGGTACGGTTCAGGAGGGGGCCACACTCTCGTCTCCCCCTCTTTTCCTGCGGCCTGCCTGGTTGCGTGCTCGGATAAGGGTCTGGTATGGATTTTTGGGAGGACCCCCGCGCCGTTTTTTTTTTTTTTTTTTGGCGCGGGGTTCCCCTTAAAATCCATACCAGACCTGAAGGGTCTGGTATGGAATTTAGGGGGAACCCCACGTCATTTGCTATGTGCATAAATTGCATAAAGATCACCAAAAAAATAAATATATATAAGACCTATATGTCTGACCATTTAGAAAGTATATAATAATACAGGTGCATATTATGTGCTTGTAACCCATATAAATATAAGTGTCCACAAGTGTTACATCCAGTAAGAAAAAAAACACAAAACCAAAATAAAAAATATAGTAAAAATTTAAATAATGTCCAGACTCCAAGCATTTGAATGGAAACGTCTGGAAACGTGGATTAGGACAAGAAAAGTGTACAACCTATTGGTCACGTCCCAGTTACCAGGAACTAAAGGAATATGGCTGGAGATCTACAGAGCACATACCCTAGTGGATGGGTGCTTCAGAACACAACAACCATATGCATTACCCCTGTAGGGCTGATGGGATGCGGCGAGTGGGGACCCTTGAGGGAGGTGCACTTAAGTCACCTGGATACCTTTTCTTTCACTCACGGTTAGTGTTTGGCTGAAGCCATTTATCATCACTCAACTGTGTTTACTCTTTTTATATCATAATGGCAACAGAAACTACTCAAATGACCCTAAACAAAAGTTTACATACCCCAGTTCCTAATACAGTGTATTGCCCCCTTTAACATCAATGACAGCTTGAAGTCTTTTGTGGTATTTGTGTATGAGGCTCTTTATCTTCTCAGATGATAAAGCTGCACATTCCTCTTGGCAATCCTGTAAATTCTTGGGCTGTCTTGCATGAACGGCACGTTTGAGATCTCCCCAGAGTGGCTCAATGATATTGAGATCAGGAGACTGAGATGGCCACTCCAGAACCTTCACTTTATTCTGCAGTAGCCAATGACAGGTCGACTTGGCCTTGTGTTTTGGATCATTGTCATGTTGGAATGTCCAAGTACGTCCCATGCGCAGCTTCCTGGCTGATGAATGAAAATGTTCCTCCGGTATTTTTTGATAATATACTGCATTCATCTTGCCATCCATTTTGACCAAATGTCCAGTGCCTTTGCAGCTCACACATCCCCAAAACATTAGGGGTCCACCTCCGTGTTTCACAGTACCTTTCATTGTTGGCCTTGTTGACTCCTCTCCAAATGTTGTGTTTATGGTTGTGGCCAAAAAGCTCAATTTTGGTCTCATCACTCCAAATGACTTTGTGCCAGAAGGTTTGAGGCTTGTCTCTGTGCTGTTTGGCATATTGTAATCGGGATACTTTGTGGCATTTACGTAGTAATGGTTTTCTTCTGGCGACTCGACCATGCAGCCCATTTTTCTTCAAGTGCCTCCTTTTTGTGCATCTTGGAACAGCCACACCACATGTTTTCAGAGAGTCATGTATGTCACCTGAAGTTATTTGTGGGTTTTTCTTTGCATCCCGAACAATTTTCCTGGCAGTTGTGGCTGAAATTTTAGTTGGTCTACCTGACCGTGGTTTGGTTTCAACAGAACCCCTCATTTTCCACTTCTTGATTAGAGTTTGAACACTGCGGATTGGCATTCTCAATTCCTTGGATATCTTTTTATATCCCTTTCCTGTTTTGTACAGTTCAACTACTTTTTCCCGCAGATCCTTTGACAATTATTTTGCTTTCCCCATGACTCTAAATCCAGAAACATCAGTCCAGCACTGTATGAAAGATGCAAGGGTCTGTCAGGAGTCCAGAAACTCATTGACCTTTTATACACACACACACTAATTACAAGCAAACAGATCACAGGTGAGGATGGTTACCTTTAATAGCCATTCCACCCCCCTTGGTGTCAGCTTGTGTGCATGTTATCAGGCCAAAATCACCAGGGTATGTAAACTTTTGATCAGGGTCATTTGGGTAGTTTCTGTTGTCATTATGATTTAAAATGAGTAAACACAGTTGATTGATAATAAATGGCTTCAGCCAAACTCTAACCATGAGTGAACAAAAAAGTTTTTGTGTTATCATTCATATTCTCTGAAAAATGGCCAAGAAATCATAAATTCTGCAAGGGTATGTAAACTTATGAGCACAACTGTACATGTATTCTTCATGGCTTACTTACCAGATAATCACAGTACTGGGTTTGGTTAATGAATTCTGAAAAAAATAAAATAAAATGTAAAACAGCAAGAAATTTAGGCTGGGATTGAAATTTAAACAGTCCTGTGGTCATTGTGGTCAGTGGAACTCAGGGCTATCCCTACTGCAAAGGAACCACAATGCTCAAAATGCACAGAGAAAATAAAAAGATCTGTAAGAGGGGCTTCATGGTTGGTTGAATTTGGTGCCAAGTCCCTATCCCTGCTGCAGTCCTGTTAGAACACTGTCCCTCCTGCTGACACTGAACCCTCCTCCATCTTGTGCCCTGATCCTTGCCGTAGGCCTCGACAGGACATTCTTGGCCATAGACTATTGTAACCCAAAGGAAGGAATATCCTCATAAAAAGTAGTTTTGCTGCACTTTACTGGTGGAAGACAGGAAAATATATTACAGTCATATCACAAACATTTCAAAGTCACTTGACATTACATAGTCAATCACATTTAGTGGATGGTCCACAGTAGGCACAAGTGAAAGCATGTGCAGTACCTCAGAAGCCTTCTCCCTTACAGTCTCTCCTTTGTCCAGGGTCATTAGTGCTCACAAGACTGTGCTCTCTGCAGTCGCCTCCTTGCTGGGTACATATCTCCTGGGAAACCTCCAGGGAACTCATAGGTGGCACTGATATGCACCACTGATAGGTAGCACTGACTGATGGGCACTGATTTGCAGCACTGATGGCTGGCACTGATATGCTGGCACTGATGGCTGGCACTGACTGATGGGCACTGATATGCTGGCCCTGATAGGTGGCATTTATGGGCACTGATAGGTGGCTTTATGCGCACTGATAGGTGGCACTTGTGGGCACTAATATGCTGGCTCTGATCGGTGGCATTTATGGGCACTGATAGGTGCAACTAATGGGCAGGCAGTGGCAATGAAATGATGAGAGAGACAATCCATAACAGTCAAAGTTCAAACTTTCTTGAGTATACAAGTGCTGAGACGCCCATCTTGGTACACTCTTCACTCGGCCTCAGTAAGCCAGCAGTTAGAAGGCAGCAGCGGACATCTTGTACCAAGATGTCTGCTGCCACCTTGTGACTGCTGGCTTACTGAGGCCGAGTGCAGGGTGTGCCAAGATGGGCATCGTGCTGTTCAATCCCCGACAGAGACCGGGGCTGTCACTTCCGTTAAGGAATGTGACGGCCTGGGTCACCGATTCTGACAACTGCAAGTTCGACCCACACCCCCTGCCCCCGGCCAGCTTACCTTTCGCTGCCACCAGCCCAGGACTCGCTCTCCAATGCCAGGACTCGCTCTCCGCTATGCCCACTGATTTCCGGGATCCACCTCTTTATACAAAAAGTATGGGGTCAGGCATCGGGAGCATTTACCCGAGTACAAGTACTCAGGCAAATACTCAGTATCGGCACCGGTGTAACCCTACCTAAAAGCCTTGTGCAATCTTCCCTAGCCTCCACCTCCATAAGGAGCAGACAGATTACAGCAGGATCCTCCTGAGTACAGGTTTACTTCACCCAGTCTCCTGCCCTGTCCAGGACCTATGTGTGCTGGCTACATCTGTACTGATGTTTACGTGTTTTGGCTCTCATGCCCCATTCCCCAGGGCTCCTCCCAAACTGGCCTGTAACTGGGCACTGGCTCACCCATGGCATCACTGCAAGAGGTTTTTAACTAAAAGGGCCTAGCACCTGATGATCTTAATCATGTAACCAGACACTATTCTGGTAAAGAGCCACCTGGTGGCAATGTGTCTAACTGCACCTGCCTCCAGACCATCATAGAGCATACCTCCCAACTTTCTGAGATGGGAATGAGGGACACCTATCAGCAAAAGTCTGCAGGCATAGGACACACCCATTGTCACACCCCCTTAAAGGAGAATTATAAAAAAAAAATAAGATTGGTTAAACACGCAAGTGTTTTTTTACCACTACTATTCCTTTATATTGGCTTTTGGAATCTACAAATGCAACAATTTAGAAATCAAATGAAAGTTTAGCACTGGGAAACACTTTTTGATAGATAAAAAGTGCATTTTATATTCATCTATATAGATCAGACCAAAATGAGGGACAAATGAGGAGGAAAGAGGGACAGAGGGACATTGCTCCAAATCAGAGACAGTCCCTCAAAATCAGGGACAGTTGGGAGGTATGTCATAGAGGGAATGGTTCCATCCTGTGTGGGCTCCATACAAGCATCATGAGACATGAGATATGGAAGTTTGAGGACTTGAGGTGAGAAATGGAAGATGCTACACATTCTGCAGACAGTTCTGGGCATGCTGAATTTTTGTGCATACAACTTTTTTAGAGATCACAGGATTTCCCCTGAAAATGACTTCATCTTTAGTTTTCTGGGGAGACAGCACCATTTTTGTTCAGGCATCATCCAGGGTCACAATCTACTTTCTGGACTCATATGCAGCCTCAAAGATCAGACACACAGTTCTTGGCTGTGTCTACAAATGTCTGCAGCAGATTAGACCCTGCCACAGCCTCTCACCTTTTGACTTGCTATATATTTACAATGTTGCAGTCTGATTACTGAGGGAAAGGAGACAGAAGATAAGGTTCTGCCTGCTCGCAGCAGACTGATGACATCATGACTGTTTAGAGTAAGTCACTGACAGATACTTATGGAAGGCTTTTTGAAGAGAAATGGTGGAGCTTTTCTGGAAAAATAATACTGACTATTGTGCATAGTTGCCAACTGTCCCGGATTTCCCGTGACATTCCCGGGACTTGGACTCCATTCCCGAATTTGTGGTGTCCCGGGAAATGTCCCGAAAAATCCGGTTCTCGATTTTCGAAAACCGCCGCCGCTAGAGGTCAGGACATTGTCTCCGCCGGCCGACATTTTATTGAAGTTCAGGAAGACAGCTGGGGGGGCTAGACGGAGGTTCTGCGTCGCCGCCCACCCTCCGCCCCACCATGCCTTGCCCCGCTCCGCCTCGCCCCGCCTACCCCCCCGCCCCGCTGCCAGTCTGATATGGAAAAGGGCGGGGGTTCTAGCCATGATGCTGTGGACACACTACTAGGACATCTCTGAGGTAGGGGGGGGGGGCGCGCGCACCGCTGTGGGACTCCTGATGTGAGGGGGGGGCACTGGGGACACCTGATGTGAGGGGGGCACTGGGGACACCTGATGTGAGGGGGGGCACTGGGGACACCTGATGTGAGGGGGGGCACCACTGGGGACACCTAATGTGAGGGGGGCTCCACTGGGGACACCTAATGTGAGGGGGGGCTCCACTGGGGACACCTGATGTGAGGGGGGGCTCCACTGGGGACACCTGATGTGAGGGGGAGCTCCGCTGGGGACACCTGATGTGAGGGGTTCTCCGCTTGGGACACCTGATGTGAGGGGGAGCTCCGCCGGAGACTCCTGATGTGAGGGGGGGCTCCGCCGGGGACCCCTGATGTGAGGGGGGCTCCGCCGGGAACTCCTGGTGTGAGGGGGGCTCCACTGGGGACACCTGATGTGAGGGGGAGCTCCACTTGGGACTCCTGATGTGAGGGGGAGCTCCGCTTGGGACACCTGATGTTAGGGGGGGCTCCACTGGGGACAGCTGATGTGAGGGGAGCTCCGCTGGGGACACCTGATGTGAGGGGGAGCTCCGCTGGGGACACCTGATGTGAGGGGGAGCTCTGCTTGGGACTCCTGATGTGAGGGGGAGCTCCGCTTGGGACACCTGATGTGAGGGAGAGCTCCGCCGGGGACACCTGATGTGAGGGGAGCTCCGCTGGGGACACCTGATGTGAGGGGGAGCTCCGCTGGGGACACCTGATGTGAGGGGGAGCTCTGCTTGGGACTCCTGATGTGAGGGGGATCTCCGCTTGGGACACCTGATGTGAGGGGGGCTCCACCGGGGACTTCTGATGTGAGGGGGAGCTCCACTTGGGACACCTGATGTGAGGGGGGGCTCCACTGGGGACACCTAATGTGAGGGAGAGCTCCGCCGGGACACCTGATGTGAGGGGGAGTTCCGCCGGGGACTCCTGGTGTGGGAGGGGCTCCGCCGGGGACTCCTGGTGTGAGGGGGGGCTCTGCTGGGGACTCCTGGTGTGAGGGGGGCTCCGCTGGGGACATCTGATGTAAGGGGGGGCTCCGCTGGGGGCACCTGATGCAAGGACGGACTCTGCTGGGACATCTGACGCAAGGACGGACGGCTGGTGGCAGGCGACGTGGCTAGTGACACGCTCAGGGATCCCACTGATTCTGCATTATGGTGAGTTGAATGATTTCATTTTATATTACAATGTAATAATAGAAATAATGCACTTCAATCATCCTGACACCATAACAACGATGGTGCCGGGATGGTTGAAGTGCTAACACCAGGTGTTTGGAGTATCTTTATCTGCTGATTGTTAAACTTTCTAGAATGCACATATTTTTATTGTTCTGTAGGATCTGGGGCTGCTGTCCCGTCATTTCCCTCTCCCCCCTCTTATCCCTCTCCCCTTCTAATCCCTCTCTCCCTCTAATCCCTCTCCCCCTCTAATCCCTCTCCCCTCTCTCCCTGTCCATCCCTCATTCATCTCAGACTCTAACCACACCCTCTTGAGCCACGCCCATGTAAGCCACGCCCAGTATGTCGCATAAACCACGCCCATGTTTCGCTGCGGTGCGCTTTGAGCGCCGCACTTGTATATTTTTTGCGAAGCCACACCTACAGACGAATGCCCCTAATTATTGGACGGCTCCGCCTACAGCTACAAAAGTGTCCCACATTTTTTTTTTACAATGTTGGCAACTATGATTGTGACATGGAAGGAATTTATATATGCAGACTTGTAAAGTTACTTAAAGGTGCACTTTAAGCACGTTATTTTCATGCTGTGGCTCCTCGCCGTCTTGTCCTACAGCTCCCCCCACTAGAGCCGTTTTCAGACATTGCTAGTCTTGTGCATTTTCACACAGTAAGTCCTAAAGCCAACTTTAGATGGATTTAAATTTGACCGGTTCAGCAGGGACCGGCCAAATTTCAATTCATCTTTGGGTAAGTTGGTTGTACAGAAGTCGATCTCTTCCGTGTAAGTATAAGAATGCTAAGTGCAACCAAACACCATTGATATTTCCAACTCCAAATCAGCACAGCAGGTCATTTACCATCAGACATAAGATCTCCGATCTGTTGGAGTTTTTTGTTAATTCCTTGTTGAGTCGTTTTGTCTTCGCTACTGACAAGTATCAAATCTCGGGCATATTTGGAAATATCTGGCTGGGTGTCCAGAATAAAACACTTCTCCTCATAGCCACTCTTCTCCATGTCATCAACCACGACAATGACATTCTTCCTACCTGCAGAGTTACAGTAGAAAAAAACAACGCTTCAGTTGGGTTGAAAAAGACAGTGAAATGAAATAAAATACTATTCAAAAAGTAGGTTAACATTGGGTACCCGCTCTGGTATGTGCAGCTACCTGTACAGTATGTCTAGTGGATGCCAACCAGGGTGCAGGCTGGGTTAAAAGTCCATCTAGACTACTGTCAGAGTCACAGAATGAAAATGATGTCCTGTACATCAAGCAACCCATTGCATTAAAGAGTTCTCAGCAGCCTCATGACTAAGGCCCAGGTGTGGGTGAAACTTGTTGATGGTGTAGCCAAGACAGAAATAGACTCAGGGTGTTGACATCTCTTGGATGCATGGGGTTTCTTGGTGTGTGGCTTACGGGGCATAATTTTCATTCAAAAAGTAAGTTTAACAGTTTTCCCAGTGTCAATACCATTGCTGGCTATCCTCTGGCAGCCACCATTCAGGTAAACGTGGTGTGCAATGTTCTGGTACTCAGGAACTTAAAGAGCAATTCCAAGCAGCAAGTGAAAGCATTCAGTAAACTACTTTATTCTGAGTTTTCTATATTATCCTACAGCAGCTTTATAACTTCCTCTAAATGATCTGTTTTTGGCTGATGTGTGTGATAGTGCTGGACCAAGTTAAGCTTGTTTCTGGTGGAGCTACTGTAAAGTGAACTTTCCATCAAAGAAGCAGATCCGTGGTTGAGATATCGTATGTGTAGACAGTGTTCTGTTGCTAGGCTGCTACCTTTCTGACAGTGACAAAGGCAGAACTCACCAGACAGTTAAAGTTGAACTCCATCTTTTGATGGAGTCCTTACATAGTTTGTTTGGGCTAAGCTGGCCTAAATGACGTCCCTTACTAATATGTGAGGCCACTGGATATGTGGTATAAACTGTATGTAGCTGAGGCTTTATACAGCATACTGCACCATGTTCTGGGTTTGAGCCAAGACTTCCAGCCTTATACCCGGAACACAGTAGAATCTATCACAGCGGCACTCAGTCATTCAGAGAAAGCAATGTATTCTAGCAATGAATACAAAGCTTCCTCTGATTGGCTGAGTCAGAGGTTGTGACATCATCATCCTACCTCTCTGTGCATATCATTTGAAGGACCTTTTTGAATCATTTAATGGAAACATTCATACAGCAAGTCGCCATCACGACAGGATGCACTAGGGGACATGTGTTAACTGGTTCCCAACCAGCCGCCGCAGTTATACTGCGGCAGGATGGCTCCCCTGGGCGAGCCCTCATAGCTGTACGTCGGCCCTTTAAGACACTGTAAGAGGCACGCGCGTGCGCCAGCAGCGTGTCCTAGGAGCCGATGCAAGTGCCAGGCGGGCGCGATGACCGTCGGGCACCCACGATCACTCAATCGTGGCTAAACACACGTGGGTGAACACACCAAAAAATTCCCCTCCTAGCACACATCCCTTTCCCTCCTCTACCATATCACCTTCTAGCACAAACTCCCCAAATCCCCCCTACTAGCACAAATCATCCCCCCATCCCCCCTCACAACTCAAATCCCCCTAAATCACCACTCCTAGCACACCTCCCCAAATTTCCCCTCCTAGAACAATTATTACGCCCTCCTGCCCCCCAAAATCCCCCCCCAACACAAATACCATCCCCAATCTCCTTGTGGTTTCCCCCACCTCACATGATGCCACAGTGCCCAACGAAGTCGTCCCCCCTGCCCACCCCTTGTCCCAGGCCTGACTGTCATTGATGAGTACAGCAAATGTCTTCCTCAAATTATTTATTCTTCTGGTTGAATTACTATACTTGCCTATACTGTTAAGCTATTTTCTCTATTGGTTGAATTTTCTTTATCTCTACTAGTCAAATCTTCTTAAGGCTATTTTCTCTTACAATCAAATTGGAATCAGGGAATGTTACATTCGCCCTACTAAAAGCACCAAAAAGAAACTGATATTTCACAAATATCACAAACATTACAGCAACTATTCATGACTTTTGTGCAAATGCTAAAACATTCTCACAAGACTTTTTTTATAAATAGACCCCTTAGTGTTACAATCAGCGACGGCCCATCCATTAGGGGCACCCAGGCGCCGCCCCCTCTATCCATGCCACCCCCTATATGAATAATAGGGTGCTCTATCCATGGCCTCCGCGGCCACCCCCCCTTTCAGGACGCTGGGCGCCTGAATTACAGCGGCGTTGGTGTTTTTCTGAAGCACCTGTTAAGAGCCATAGGCTCTAATAGGCTTCAAAATAGGGTGGGCTCGTGGCGCAGAGCATTGCATCATGAGCTCACCCACGTGTAACAACAGTGAATTAATATTGACTGTTGTAACACTGATCCTGAATCCGGCCAATCAGAAGCAGGCCTGAGACCTGTTTTCCGATTGGCCAAAAAGAGAAAGAGAAAAGAGTTCCAATTAACTGCCGAGGAGGCCAACTGTCCCCCCCCCCCCATAAAAAAATGACCACCGGCCGCCACTGGTTACAATCACCTTAGTTTGGGTTTTTATCTACATACCAAATACCAGGAGGGTAGCTTTACATTTTACCTTTACACAAGGATATGTGTTTGATCTCTTCATCATAAAGGGAGTCTGTCACATTGGTGATGTTAATCCGTCCTCGATTCTTCGTGTGATATAAGATGGCAAAATCACACTTCTCAACAGCTTCTCTGTATTTCGACCTGCTATTAATATTATTTGATATGATTGAGGGTAAGGTTTTCTCTACAAAACCTCTAAACATCGGGGATTCCAGGCCCTGTGTGATCCAGAGGTAATCTTCAGGGGAAGAGTAAGAGAAGATCGCAACGACTCGTCTCTGAACACAAGAGATCTGTTTGAATTAAGACAAGAGCTAATTATTCTTACTAGGCTATATTGTACATGGAACTGGAGACATTTACGTTTTCTAAAGCCGGCCATAGATGGAGCCATTTTATTTCCTGCAACCATGGGTGGGGAGAGCCCTTCCCTGCTTGGAGAATGCAGTGTTTATTGCTTGCAGCTATAATAGCTGCTAGCAATAACAGCATCTAAAACCCAGATAAATAAATTATGTGCTGCGCTATCCCCTTAATGATCTGCTGAACCTGCAGCAAAAACCTAAAAAACAAAATTGTTAACAAAAGTGATGTGCCTATAAATCTAACCTGGGGGTCCTAGTAGATGATAGGCTCAGCAATGGCATGCAATGCCAAGCTGCTGCTAATAAAGCAAACAGAATATTGGCATTAAAAAGGGGATCAACTCCAGAGATAAAACGATAATTCTCCCACTCTACAAGACTCTGGTCCGGCTGCACCTGGAGTATGCTGTCCAGTTCTGGGCACCAGTCCTCAGGAGGGACGTACTGGAAGTGGAGCGAGTACAAAGAAGGGCAACAAAGCTAATAAAGGGTCTGGAGGATATTAGTTATGAGGAAAGGTTGCGAGCACTGAACTTATTCTCTCTGGAGAAGAGACACTTGAGAGGGGAAATGATTTCCATATACAAATACCGGACTGGTGACCCCACAATAGGGAGAAAACTTTTCCACAGAAGGGAGTTTGACACGGGCCATTCATTAAAATTAGAAGAAAAGAGGTTTAACCTTAAACTACGTAGAGGGTTCTTTACTGTAAGAGTGGCAAGGATGTGGAATTCCCTTCCACAGGCGGTGGTCTCAGCGGGGAGCATCGATAGTTTCAAAAAACTTTTAGATAAGCACCTGAATGACTGCAACATACAGGGATATACAATGTAATACTGACATATAATCACACACATAGGTTGGACCTAATGGACTTGTGTCTTTTTTCAACCTCAGCTACTATGTAACTATGTAACTTTGTAATCCAAGAATATAATAAAAATATATAAGCGACTAAAGTAATCATACAGCTTACAACATCATATAGCGTGAATATGCACACATTTCATAAACTATAAATATTGATACAAAAGTGATCCATAAAGTGCTCAAGTACATATAAGTCCATGATACTCTGACCACCCAGGATCAGTTTTCAGCGTCCTTAAAGCGGAGTCCCGGCAAATTTTTTTTGTTTTTTATCCTAGCATTTTTGTTAACGAAATTTAAATAAGACTATACAATGATCTTAATAAATTATTTAAAGATATACAATCCTTACTGTAATATTGCAATCGTCCGTTTGTGGCCGTTTCCAATATTAATGTGGGCATGTGAAGCCCGATCGCTTCCTGGAGTATGCATGGAGAGGTGCATGATGGGTAAACAGCATGCACCTCTCGATCTCACGCATGCGCCATTCAATGGCGACTGTAGCGCCGATTGTTTGTAAGGATTTTAGAGCACGGTGCTACCCACAGACTCCTGGGAAATGATGACACATGTGAGGGAGGAAGTCTCGAGGAGCTCCGCGGACCAGAAAGTGGCAGATTACGAGGACTGCATAGCAACAGGGCGTTTAGGGTAAGTATAAAAAACATTTTTTCCTCCAAATGTTTGTTTATACGTTTAAAGGAATCATTTAAAGGAAAAAAAAAATTTAGGGTGGAACTCCGCTTTAACACAGAGATAATAAACGTGACTTGATAGGTGACTGTGAATATAGCGATCTGCAGCAGTGATTACACTCAGGTGTTCCCCACCCCAAGCTAATGGCCGCTCACCTCAGAGCGTGTCACCTCGCAATTAGGTTTGGGAGGGTTATGGCTGCCAACAACGATATTCCTCTTCAAAGTACCGACGTATAACGATGGTGGGCGGTCCGAAAGTGGTTAAAATCAGTTTCTTTTGCTAGAAAATTACTTAGAACCCCCAAACATTATATATATTTTTTTCATTTACCCTGGAGAATAAAATGTCGGCCATTGCAAAAATCTCCATTGGCGACGTTTAAAAACAGGTTGCCAGTTTTAAGTTACAGAGGAGGTCTAGTGCTAGAATTATTGCTCTCGCTCTAACAATCTCGGCGATACCTCACATGTGTGGTTTGAACACCGTTTTCATATGCGGGCGCGACTTACGTATGCGTTCGCTTCCTGTTTTGACTGTGGGACAGGAGATGAAGAGAAATCTCCTCAATGGGACACAGAAGTCAACAAAAGCTGACAGGGGTTATAACCCTCCCATTCACATTTTTCCCTTTAGTTCTACTTTTGAGTAACATGGAAGTTTTAACTCCACCAGCAGAATTGTAGCATTCAGTTTGTATTTCTTTGGAGTGAATTGGGTTTATACACCTACAGCTGAAACATCAATGTTTTCCTGGCATTAGATTTTACTTACCCGAGTGATTGTACTTACCTGAGAACAGACATATTTTATTGTGAATCCCAAAACAGCAAATAGGAAAAAAGCTGCAAACACCTGAGAAGAGAGAAAGAATGAATGGAGGACCATTGTGATCCTACACACTGTCTGTACAGGTAACATTTCCATTGTGTTGTCACAGTTCTAAGGCAGGCCATAGATGGTGCTTTTTTTTTTCATTCAGCCAAAAAAATAATCTGATTCTCCCATCAACACAAAAAACCCAACAGGCTGGTTGTACAGAAATCAATGAATAGATGGATTGAAATTCTGCCGATCCCTGCTAAACTGGCTGATTTTCAATCCATCTATAGCCAGCTTAAAGTGGTTCTAAGGGCAGAAGGTATTTTATCTTAACCACTTGCTTACCGGGTACTTATATTAATTTCCTACCCAGACCAATTTTCAGCTTTCAGCGCCCTCACACTCATGAGGCGGCACTGATGAGGTGGCACTGATGCGTGGAACTGATGGGCACTGATGGGTGGCACTGATGGGCACTGACAGGTGAAACTGATGGGCACTGATAGGCGGCACGGAGAGGTGGAGCTGATAGGTGGTACACTGATAGGTGGCACTGATGGGCACTGATAGGCACTGGTAAGGGGCACTGATGGGCACTGATATGTGGCACTGGTAAGGGGCACTGATGGGCACTGATATGTGGCACTGGTGGGCACTGATGGGCACTGATATGTGGCACTAGTGGGCACTGATGACACTGATTTTCAGCACAGTTGGGACCTTTCTCCCTCTAACAGCACCTGCGGCTTCTTTTACCTTCATGCTGAAAGCTTTTTATCTTTCAAAAAGCAATTCTCAGTGCTAAATCTTTCATCTAATTTCACCATGTTTTCTCTCTGTGACCCATCTGGAGTGGTGCCTGGGTTGGTGGTGTGCCGCCCCAGGGGGCCCCCTCAGCTCCGGAGCGTGACATCATTGGCCTGACTTGCGGGGCCCCGCTGCCTGTGCACAAGTATATGTGTGTAAGTTTGATGGGTTAGGTGTACTATGTGGGGAACATACTCTACATTTACCCACCATTTTTTTACCAAAGTATTTTTCTCTCTTTAAATACGACTGTTTTCCATATCCCTAGCTTACCCTTGGTTTTTGCTCCTGAAGAGTGGCTATTAAGTCCCGAAACGCGTAGAGCTTACATCTACCCATAGGCGTACCTCACCAATAATTACTTATGAGCGTTCCATTTCCACTCATTGTTTCCTTTTTTGTAACCTGTTTATTTGACACTTGAATGTGTCATATATCCTCTACTTGTGATTTTAGCTATTTAACTGTTCATGCAATGTAAATATAAGTCCTTGTTGGAATGTATACTTTGATGAAATATAGAGTAAGAATAGTAGCTATGTACATTTAAAATCATGTGAATATATGACCATTTTGAATATAATAAAACCTGTTTTATACCTGATTTTTTACCTGCCCCCGTGTGCCTCATCTAAAGTCCCGCCCTTTGCTCTTTTTTCTTTGTTATATATATTGAACCGGGATGGAGGAGGGGATTTGAACGCCCCCTATTCAACCTCATTTAAAGTCCCAAATTTTCTGTTCTGTTTTTAAATTAATTAATTACCAGGTTTTAAGTTAGAGAGGAGGTCTAGTGCTAGAATTATTGCTCTCGCTCTAACAATTGTGGTGATACCTCACATGTGTGGTTTGAACACCGTTTTTATATGCGTTCGATTCCTGTTTTGACTATGGGACAGGAGGTGAAGAGATATCTCCTCAATGGGACACAGAAGTCAACAAAAGCTGGCAGGGGTTCTAACCCTCCCATTCAAATTTTTCCCTTTAGTACTACTTTTGAGTAACATGGAAGTTTTAACTCCACCAGCAGAATTGTAGCATCCAGTTTGTATTTCTTTGGAGTGAATTGGGTTTATACACCTACAGCTGAAACATCAATGATTTCCTGTCATTAGACTTTACTTACCTGAGTGATTGTACATATCCGAGAACAGACACATTTTATTATGCATCCCAAAACAGCAATTATTACAAGAGCTGCAATCACCTGAGAAGAGAGAAAGAATGAATGGAGGACCATTGTGATCCTACACACTGTCTGTACAGGTAACATTTCCATTGTGTTGTCACAGTTCTAAGGCAGGCCATAGATGATGCTTTTTTTTTTTTATTCAACCAAAAAAAAATCTGATTCTCCCATCAACACAAAAAACCCAACAGGCTGGTTGTACACAAATCAATGAATAGATGGATTGAAATTCTGCCAATCCCTGCTAAACTGGCTCATTTTCGATCCATCTATAGCCAGCTTAAAGTGGTTCTAAGGGCAGAAGGTTTTTTATCTTAACCTCTTGCTTACCGGGTACTTAAATTCTCTTCCTACCCAGACCAATTTTCAACTTTCAGCGCTTTCACACTGTTGAGGCGGCACTGATGAGGTGGCACTGATGGGTGGCACTGATGGGCACTGATAGGCGGCACGGAGAGGTGGAGCTGATAGGTGGCACACTGATAGGTGGCACTGATGGGCACTGATAGGCACTGGTTAGGGGCACTGATAGGCCGCACTGATGATGAGGCACTGATTGACAGAACTGGTGGGCACTGATAGGTGGCATTGGTGGGCACTGATATGTGGTACTGGTGGGCACTGATGGGCACTGATATGTGGCACTGGTGAGCAAAGATGGCACTGATTTTCAGCACAGTTGGGACCTTTCTCCCTCTAACAGCACCTGCAACTTCTTTTTCCTTCATGCTGATAGCGTGAAGGAAAAAAAACGTTAACCGGCATTTGATTTCTGTAATCAGCTGTTATTGCCTGACAGCTGATCACATGGTAAAGGGCCTGCTGTGATTGGCCCTTTACCCCATCTATGATCAGCCGAGTCTCACCGACTCAGCTATCACAGAGCGCGCCCCCTGGGAGAACGGGAGGACATACATAGATGCCTCCCAGCAATTTAAGCCAAGTGGTTAATGCGTTCTATTAAACCTTCTGTGTGCAGCAGTCCCCCTCAGCCCCCCTAATATTTACCTGAGCCCCATCTCTCCTTCCTGGTTGACAGAGACACAGCAGCGGGCACCATTGGCTCCAGCTGTTGTCAATCACAGTCAGTGAGCCAATGAGGAGAGAGGAGGGGTGGGGCCGAGCCACAGCTCCATGTCTGAATGGACACACAGAACAGTGGCTCGGCTCGGGCCTCCCCATAGCAAGCTGCTTGCTGTAGGACCAGGAGTCCTGGCGAGGGACCCGAGAAGAGGAAGATTGGGGCTGCTCTGTGCAAAACCATTACACAGGGCAGATAAGTATAACATGTTTGCATAGCTCCCAACTATCCCTGATGTGGAAAAAAGTCCCTCTGCCCCTCTTTTCTCCTCATCTGTTCCTCATTTTGGTCTGATCCATATAGCTGTATATAAAATGCAATTTTTATCTTTCAAAAAGTGTTTCTCAGTGCTAAATATTTCACCTGATTTCTAAATTTGTAAATATCAAAAGCCAATAGAAAAGAATAATAATGGTAAAAAAAGGCACTTGTGGGTTTAACTAATCATTTTTTGTGTGTAATTCTCCTTTAAGGGGGTGCAGCAGAGGGTGTGTCCTATTCCTACATACTTTTGCTAATAGGTGTCCCTCATTCCCATCTCAAAAAGTTGGGAGGTATGGGTTTGTTATTTTTAAACAAAAAAAATAAAAACTGACTTTAATATCACTTTAAGAGTATCTCCTTTATAAAGTAAAATTGTCTTACCACCAAGAGAACATCCAGGATGGAATTTGTGTTCTGCTACAAAACAAAAGGAACACATTGAACATTTACTATTATAATGGCAGTACAAATAATAAAAGTTGAATTCTTATTTTTTTTTACTTTACTATTTATTTTATTTACGGTAAATTTTGTACCTTTAATGTTTTTTTTTGTTTTGTTTTTTTTTGGATCAACTTTATTGTTATTACAAGGGACGAACAACATCCCTTGAGATACCATGGGCCATAACAGGTAGACATGTGCACAACAAAAAATTTAGTTTTGTTTAGTTTCTTTACGTTTCCATTGATTTGTAACGATTAGTAATTTCATAAGACGCAAGTTTTCATATTCCGACTCGTTCGTATTTTCGTAACAGTTATATTTTTGTTGATACGGAATATTCGTAATTCCATTAGTCTCATTTACTGTGATTCAAAATTCGTAATTTTGTTAGATATTAGTTTTCATTTTATTCGGTACACTACTCATAATTTAGTTATTGTTACTTTTGTGAGATTGCCTTTTTCGTTAATTCATACTTTTGTAGGAAATAAAGAATAATAATCCTATGCTTCCTTTTCTAATAAGTCCTGTACTTCCTCCAGTCCACTCCCTCATCACCAAACCTGACTCAGTCTTCTCCTCAACTGAATCTAAAAAGATTCAGGAATGCAGTGTGATTTAGACACAAAAGGGATAAGCTGATTGGCTAAAGATATTAAGTAAGATACATTAACCACTTGCCGACCGCCGCACGACTATATACGTCGACAGAGCGGCACGGGCAGGCAAAAGGACGTATATGTACGTCCTTGCCTGCCCGCGGGTGGGGGGTCCGATCGGACCCCCCCCCGGTGCCTGCGGCGGTCGGCAAATCTCCCCCGGCGATCGGAGGTGAGGGGGAGGCCATCCATTCGTGGCCCCCCCCTCGCGATCGCTCTCAGCCAATGGGATCATTTCCCTGCCTCTGTATTGTACACAGAGGCAGAGGAAATGATGTCATCTCTCCTCGGCTCGGTATTTTCCGTTCCGGGCCGAGGAGAGAAGACTGCAATGTAAGTGCACAACACACACACACACAGTAGAACATGCCAGGCACACAAAACACCCCGATCCCCCCCCCCGATCGCCCCCCGATCCCCCCCCAATCACCCCCCCCCCCCCCCTGTCACAAACTGACACCAGCAGGTTTTTGTTTTTTTTTTTTTTTTTCTGATTACTGTATTGGTGTCAGTTTGTGACAGTTACAGTGTCAGGGCAGTGAGTGTTAGGCCCCCTGTAGGTCTAGGGTACCCCCCTAACCCCCCCTAATAAAGTTTTAACCCCTTGATCACCCCCTGTCACCAGTGTCGCTAAGCGATCATTTTTCTGATCGCTGTATTAGTGTCGCTGGTGATGCTAGTTAGGGACGTAAATATTTAGGTTCGCCGTCAGAGTTTTATAGCGACAGGGACCCCCATATACTATCTAATAAATGTTTTAACCCCTTGATTGCCCCCTAGTTAACCCTTTCACCACTGATCACTGTATAACCGTTACGGGTGACGCTGGTTAGTTTGTTTATTTTTTATAGTGTCAGGGAACCCGCCGTTTATTACCGAATAAAGATTTAGCCCCCTGATCGCCCGGCGGTGATATGCGTCGCCCCAGGCAGGGTCAGATTAGCGCCAGTACCGCTAACACCCACGCACGCAGCATACGCCTCCCTTAGTGGTATAGTATCTGATCGCATCAATATCTGATCCGATCAGATCTATACTAGCGTCCCCAGCAGTTTAGGGTTCCCAAAAACACAGTGTTAGCGGGATCAGCCCAGATACCTGCTAGCACCTGCGTTTTGCCCCTCCGCCCAGCTCGGCCCAGCCCACCCAAGTGCAGTATCGATCGATCACTGTCACTTACAAAACACTAAACGCATAACTGCAGCGTTCGCTGAGTCAGGCCTGATCCCTGCGATCGCTAACAGTTTTTTTGGTAGCATTTTGGTGAAATGGCAAGCACCAGCCCCAGGCAGCGTCAGGTTAGTGCCAGTACCGCTAACACCCACGCACCGTACACCTCCCTTAGTGGTATAGTATCTGAACGCATCAATATCTGATCCGATCAGATCTATACTAGCGTCCCCAGCAGTTTAGGGTTCCCACAAACGCAGTGTTAGCGGGATCAGCCCAGATACCTGCTAGCAACTGCGTTTTACCCCTCCGCCCGGCCCAGCCCAGCCCACCCAAGTGCAGTATCGATCGATCACTGTCACTTACAAAACACTAAACGCATAACTGCAGCGTTCGCAGAGTCAGGCCTGATCCCTGCGATCGCTAACAGTTTTTTTTGTAGCGTTTTGGTGAACTGGCAAGCACCAGCCCCAGGCAGCGTCAGGTTAGTGCCAGTAGCGCTAACACCCACGCACGCACTGTACACCTCCCTTAGTGGTATAGTATCTGAACTGATCAATATCTGATCCGATCAGATCTATACTGGCGTCCCCAGCAGTTTAGGGTTCCCAAAAACGCAGTGTTAGCGGGATCAGCCCAGATACCTGCTAGCACCTGTGTTTTGCCCCTCCGCCCGGCCCAGCCCAGCCCACCCAAGTGCAGTATCGATCGATCACTGTCACTTACAAAACACTAAATGCATAACTGCAGCGTTCGCAGAGTCAGGCCTGATCCCTGCGATCGTTAACAGTTTTTTTGGTAGCGTTTTGGTGAACTGGCAAGCGCCAGCGGCCTAGTACACCCCGGTCGTAGTCAAACCAGCACTGCAGTAACACTTGGTGACGTGGCGAGTCCCATAAGTGCAGTTCAAGCTGGTGAGGTGGCAAGCACAAGTAGTGTCCCGCTGCCACCAAAAAGACAAACACAGGCCCGTCGTGCCCATAATGCCCTTCCTGCTGCATTCGCCAATCCTAATTGGGAACCCACCACTTCTGCAGCGCCCGTACTTCCCCCATTCACATCCCCAACCAAATGCAGTCGGCTGCATGAGAGGCATTTTTATGTCCTCCCAAGTACCCCTACCCAGCGAACCCCCCCAAAAAAGATGTGTCTGCAGTAAGCGCGGATATAGGCGTGACACCCGCTATTATTGTCCCTCCTGTCCTGACAATCCTGGTCTTTGCATTGGTGAATGTTTTGAACGCTACCATTCACTAGCTGAGTATTAGCGTAGGGTACAGCATTGCACAGACTAGGACACACTTTCACAGGGTCTCCCAAGATGCCATCGCATTTTGAGAGACCCGAACCTGGAACCGGTTACAGTTATAAAAGTTACAGTTACAAAAAAAGTGAAAAAAAAAAAAAAAAAACACAAACAAAAATATAAAATAAAAAATAATAGTTGTCGTTTTATTGTTCTCTCTCTATTCTCTCTCTCTCTATTCTCTCTATTGTTCTGCTCTTTTTTACTGTATTCTATTCTGCAATGTTTTATTGTTATTATGTTTTATCATGTTTGCTTTTCAGGTCTGCAATTTTTTATACTTTACCGTTTACTGTGCTTTATTGTTAACCATATTTTTGTCTGAGTACAGCATTCACGACTTTGAGTGGTTATACCAGAATGATGCTTGCAGGTTTAGGTATCATCTTGGTATCATTCTTTTCAGCCAGCGGTCGGCTTTCATGTAGAAGCAATCCTAGCGGCTAATTAGCCTCTAGACTGCTTTTACAAGCAGTGGGAGAGAATGCCCCCCCCCCCCCACCGTCTTCCGTGTTTTTCTCTGGCTCTCCTGTCTCAACAGGGAACCTGAGAATGCAGCCGGTGATTCAGCCAGCTGACCATAGACCTGATCAGAGACCAGAGTGGCTCCAAACATCTCTATGGCCTAAGAAACCGGAAGCTACGAGCATTTTATGACTTAGATTTCGCCGGATGTAAATAGCGCCATTGGGAAATTGGGGAAGCATTTTATCACACCGATCTTGGTGTGGTCAGATGCTTTGAGGGCAGAGGAGAAATCTAGGGTCTAATAGACCCCAATTTTTTCAAAAAAGAGTACCTGTCACTACCTATTGCTATCATAGGGGATATTTACATTCCCTGAGATAACAATAAAAATGATTAAAAAAAAAAAAAAATGAAAGGAACAGTTTTAAAATAAGATAAAAAAGCAAAAAAATAATAAAGAAAAAAAAAAAAAAAAAAAAAGCACCCCTGTCCCCCCTGCTCTCGCGCTAAGGCGAACGCAAGCGTCGGTCTGGCGTCAAATGTAAACAGCAATTGCACCATGCATGTGAGGTATCACCGCGACGGTCAGATCGAGGGCAGTAATTTTAGCAGTAGACCTCCTCTGTAAATCTAAAGTGGTAACCTGTAAAGGCTTTTAAAGGCTTTTAAAAATGTATTTATTTTGTTGTCACTGCACGTTTGTGCACAGTTGTAAAGCATGTCATGTTTGGTATCCATGTACTCGGCCTAAGATCATCTTTTTTATTTCATCAAACATTTGGGCAATATAGTGTGTTTTAGTGCATTAAAATGTAAAAAAGTGTGTTTTTTCCCCAAAAAATGCGTTTGAAAAATCGCTGCGCAAATACTGTGTGAAAAAAAAAAATTAAACACCCACCATTTTAATCTGTAGGGCATTTGCTTTAAAAAAATATATAATGTGTGGGGGTTCAAAGTAATTTTCTTGCAAAAAAAAATAATTTTTTCATGTAATCAAAAAGTGTCAGAAAGGGCTTTGTCTTCAAGTGGTTAGAAGAGTGGGTGATGTGTGACATAAGCTTCTAAATGTTGTGCATAAAATGCCAGGACAGTTCAAACCCCCCCAAATGACCCCATTTTGGAAAGTAGACACCCCAAGCTATTTGCTGAGAGGCATGTCGAGTCCATGGAATATTTTATATTGTGACACAAGTTGCGGGAAAGAGACAAATTATTATTATTTTTTTTTTTTTTTGCACAAAGTTGTCACTAAATGATATATTGCTCAAACATGCCATGGGAATATGTGAAATTACACCCCAAAATACATTCTGTTGCTTCTCCTGAGTACGGGGATACCACATGTGTGAGACTTTTTGGGAGCCTAGCCACGTATGGGACCCCGAAAACCAAGCACCGCCTTCAGGCTTTCTAAGGGCGTAAATTTTTGATTTCACTCTTCACTGCCTATCACAGTCTCGGAGGCCATGGAATGCCCAGGTGGCACAAACCCCCCCCCAAATGACCCCATTTTGGAAAGTAGACACCCCAAGCTATTTGCTGAGAGGTATAGTGAGTATTTTGCAGACCTCACTTTTTGTCACAAAGTTTTGAAAATTAAAAAAAGAAAAAAAAAATTTTTTTTTTTGTCTTTCTTCATTTTCAAAAACAAATGAGAGCTGCAAAATACTCACCATGCCTCTCAGCAAATAGCTTGGGGTGTCTACTTTCCAAAATGGGGTCATTTGGGGGGGGTTTGTGCCACCTGGGCATTCCATGGCCTCCGAAACTGTGATAGGCAGTGAAGAGTGAAATCAAAAATGTACACCCTTAGAAATCCTGAAGGCGGTGATTGGTTTTCGGGGTCCCGTACGCGGCTAGGCTCCCAAAAAGTCCCACACATGTGGTATCCCCATACTCAGGAGAAGCAGCTAAATGTATTTTGGGGTCCAATTCCACATATGCCCATGACCTGTGTGAGCAATATATCATTTAGTGACAACTTTGTGCAAAAAAAAAAAAAAAAAAAAATAAATTGTCACTTTCCCGCAACTTGTGTCAAAATATAAAATATTCCATGGACTCAACATGCCTCTCAGCAAATAGCTTGGGGTGTCTACTTTCCAAAATGGGGTCATTTGGGGGGGGTTTGTGCCATCTGGGCATTTTATGGCCTTCAAAACTGTGATAGGTAGTGAGGAGTAAAATCAAAAATGTACGCCCTTAGAAATCCTGAAGGCAGTGATTGGTTTTCGGGGCCCCGTATGCGGCTAGGCTCCCAAAAAGTCCCACACATGTGGTATCCCCATACTCAGGAGAAGCAGCTAAATGTATTTTGGGGTGCAATTCCACATAGGCCCATGGCCTGTGTGAGCAATATATCATTTAGTGACAACTTTTTGTAATTTTGTTTTTTTTTTTTTTTTTTTTCATTATTCAATCACTTGGGACAAAAAAAATGAATATTCAATGGGCTCAACATGCCTCTCAGCAATTTCCTTGGGGTGTCTACTTTCCAAAATGGGGTCATTTGTGGGGGTTTTGTACTGCCCTGTCATTTTAGCACCTCAAGAAATGACATAGGCAGTCATAAATTAAAGACTGTGTAAATTCCAGAAAATGTACCCTAGTTTGTAGGCGCTATAACTTTTGCGCAAACCAATAAATATACACTTATTGACATTTTTTTTACCAAAGACATGTGGCCAAATACATTTTGGCCTAAATGTATGACTAAAATTGAGTTTATTGGATTTTTTTTAGAACAAAAAGTAGAAAATATCATTTTTTTTCAAAATTTTCGGTCTTTTTCCGTGTATAGCGCAAAAAATAAAAACGGCAGAGGTGATCAAATACCATCAAAAGAAAGCTCTATTTGTGGGAAGAAAAGGACGCAAATTTCGTTTGGTTACAGCATTGCATGACCGCGCAATTAGCAGTTAAAGCGACGCAGTGCCAAATTGTAAAAAGTGCTCTGGTCAGGAAGGGGGTAAATCCTTCCGGGGCTGAAGTGGTTAAGTAAGATACATCATATATCCCCAAAAAAACAAAAGTCATAAATGTGCATGAAATCAATAAAAAAAAAATTTGGAGAAAAATTTTTTTTTTTACTTACCTTTTTTTCCCCGTTGCTATGTGGTACCTCGAAATCTGCCTCCTTCAGTGCCAGGGTTCCTGACGTCACTTCCCTCAGCGCCTCAACTCACTACTGCTCCTGGGAGAAGTGTGTCATCATTTCCCAGGAGGCAGAGGGCAGCGCTGAAGGCTAGAATCGCGGTACTTCAAAACCGGAAGTGACGCGATTCTAGAGGGATTTTGGCGCCATTGTTTGTTTACATCCTCTAACAGCAGAGACAGAGCGACCAGCATAGGAGAAGGACGTGCGGTGAGAGGCTTTGTTCTATCGATTGCACCCTGATTGCTCATCACCAGCAATTTTTCAAAAACAAAAGGTACAGTAAGTGATGGCATATTGTATTTTTTTGTATTTTATTTTATTTTTTTTAACATTTAAAACATTTTTTTATATTTATTTTTTTTATTTATTATTTTTTCTAATTTTTTTTGGATTATTGTTTATTTATTTTTAAATACATTTTTTTTGTTTATTTGAAGTTAATATTCCATCCCAGTTATAAGCCTTTGTATTTTTAAATGGTTTTCTATGCCTTTTTTTTTATTTATTGAAATTTAAATTGACTTTCTATTCCCCTATTTATTTTTATGATTTTTTTTGTATTGTTATTATTTTTATATTCATTTTTAATTTTATATTTTAGATTCATTTTGATTTGTATCCTCAGAACGATTGGTTATTTTTGGTAAAATAACAATTTTCATCAATTGCCAGATATTGTTATTGTATTTTTTTTCTTTTGGTTACAGTATATATTTTAGATCTTCTCTCCTCTATTCCACCATTTCTCATTCCCTCCCACCTCCCTGCTCACTCCCTCCCACCTCCCTGCTCACTCCCTCCCACCAGCTTGCTTACTCCCTCCCACCAGCCTGCTCACTCCCTCCCACCTCCCTGCTCACTCCCTCCCACCTCCCTGCTCACTACCTCCCACCAGCCTGCTCACTACCTCCCACTAGCCTGCTCACTACCTCCCACTAGCCTGCTCACTCCCTCCCACCTCCCTGCTCACTCCCTCCCACCTCCCTGCACATCCCCTCCCACCAGCTTGCTCACTGCCTCTCGCTAGCCTGCTCACTCCCTCCCACCTCTCCGGAAAACTCCCTCCCACCTCCCTGCTCACTCCCTCCCACCAGTCTGCTCATTACCTCCCACCAGCCTACTCACTCCTTCCCACTTCCCCGCTCACCTCCCTGCTCACTCCTTTCCTCCAGCCTAACCCCCCCCACCAGCCTGCTCACTCCCTCCCACCTCCCTGCTCACTCCCTCCCACCAGCCTGCTCACTAACTCCCACCAGCCTGCTCACTACCACCCACTAGCCTGCTCACTCCCTCCCACCTCCCTGCTCACTCCCTCCCACCTCCCTGCACATTCCCTCCCACCAGCTTGCTCAGTACCTCTCACTAGCCTGCTCACTTCCTCCCACCTCCCTGCTCACTCCCTCCCACCTCCCTGCTCACTCCCTCCCACCTCCCTGCTCACTCCTTCCCACCAGCTTGCTCACTACCTCTCACTAGCCTGCTCCCTCCCTCCCACCTCCCTGCTCAATCCCTCCCACCTCCCTGCTCACTCTCTCCCACCAGCCTTCTCAGTACCTCCCACCAGCCTGCTCACTCCCTCCAACCTCCCTGCTCACTCCCTCCCACCTCCCTGCTCACTCCCTCTCACCAGCCTGCTCACTCCCTCCCACCAGCCTGCTCACTACCTCCCACCAGCCTGCTCACTCCCTCTCACCTCCCCGCTCACCTCCCTGCTCACTCCTTCCCACCAGCCTGCTCACTAACACCCACCAGCCTGATCATTCCCTCCCACCAGCCTGCTCACTCCCTCCCACCAGCCTTCTCACTACCTCCCACCAGCCTGCTCACTCCCTCACACCTCCCTGCTCACTCCCTCCCACCTCCCTGCTCACTCCCTCCCACCTCCCTGCTCACTTCCTACCACCAGCCTGCTCACTACCTCCCACTAGCCTGCTCACTCCCTCCCACCTCCCTGCTCACTCCCTCCCACCTCCCTGCACATTCCCTCCTACCAGCTTGCTCACTACCTCTCACTAGCCTGCTCACTCCCTCCCACCTCAATGCTCACTCCCTCCCACCTCCCTGTTCAATCCCCCCACCTCCCTGCTCACCTCTCTGCTCACTCTTTCCCACCAGCCTGCTCACTACCACCCACCAGCCTGATCACTCCCCCCCACCAGCCTGCTCACTCCCTCCTACCTCCCTGCTCACTCCCTCCTACCTTCCTGCTCACTCCTTCCCACCAGCTTGCTCATTACCTCTCACTAGCCTGCTCACTCCCTCCCACCTCCCTGTTCAATCCCTCCCACCTCCCTGTTCAATCCCTCCCACCACCTCCTTGTTCAATCCCTCCCACCAGCCTGCTCACTACCTTCCATCTCCCTGCTCACTACCTCCCAACTCCCTGCTCACTCCCTCCCACCTCCTGCTCATACCTCTCACTAACCTGCTCACTTCCTCCCACCTCCCTGCTCACTCCCTCCCACCAGCCTGCTCAGTCCTTCCCACCAGCCTGCTCACTACCACCCACCAGCCATATCACTACCGCACACCAGCCTGCTCACTACCTCTCACAAGCCTGCTCACTCCCTCCCACCTCCCTGCTCACCTCTCTCCCACCTCTCTGCTCACTACCCCCCACAAGCCTGCTCTCTCACCTCCTGAGCAGGCTGGTGGGAGGGAGTGAGCAGGGGGGTGGGAGGGAGTGAGCAGGCTGGTGGGAGGGAGTGAGCATGCTGGTGGGAGGGAGTGATCAGGCTGGTGGGTGATAGTGAGCAGGCTGTTGGGAAGGAGTTATATTGCTCGCTCTTCTCCCTTTTCTTTTTTTCGCTCACTCTTCTCTCTTTCTCTTTTTTTTCATCGGTTGCTCTTTTCTCTTTCACTTTCTTTCTCTCACTGTTCTCTTGCTCGCTCTTCTCTCTTTCTTTATCTCGCTTGCTCTTCTCACTTTCTTTGTCTTCTCTTTTTCTCTGTCTTCTCTAGCTCACTCTTCTTTTCTAAGTTTGTATATTTTTCCAGCTCACTCACTCTCACACTCACTCGCTCTAGCTTTTCTTTTTTACTTTCTTCATCTTGTTTGCTTTTCTCTCTCTTTCTTTATCAAGCTATCTCTTCTCTCGCTCGCTCATCTATTGCTCGCTATTCTTTCTCTCTTTATTTCTCTAGCTAGCTCTTCTCTCTAGCTTTATTGCACTCGCTCTTCTATCGCTTGTTCTTCTCTCTTTCTATTTATTTCTCTCACTCGCTTTTCTGTTGCTCGCTCTTCTGTTTTTCTCATTCTCTCTCAAATGTTTTTTTTAATTATTATAAACCATGATTATTTTACAAAAAATATTATTTTCTTTATTTATTTTTTTAATTTATTATGTATTTTATGTTCTTTCTCTCTCTCTACATATGCTTATTTTAATATAATAATATGTATTTATATATTTTAATTCTTGAAACTTTTGTTTCCTAGAAATGCCGAGCTGCTTTATACAAAATTGCAGCCACGTGAGTGGGAAAATATCTACTCCAGCAAACATAACATTGTACGGTTTCCCAAAGAATTCTGATCAAATCAAAATTTGGTTGGAGCACGCAGTCATTAGTCATTCTATGATTGATAAATTCACGGCGCTGATAATGGCAGACAAATGAGGAGATTCTTTTTGCATATGTTCTGAACATTTCTCTTCTGATTGTTTTATTTTTGAAGGTACAAGAAGAAAATTAAAAACAGGATCGATACCTACAATTTTTAAAGAAATACCAACAATATCAAAAATTTCAGAAAGCAAATTGGAAAGTAGACTAGCAAAAATTGCTCGTAAAGAGTTCATGATGTCTGCCAGTTCAACGGCAGCTTCAATTCCAAACATAGGCTGCAACTGTGACTGTCATAAAAAAAAAAAGAAAAAACTGTGACAAACATTGATGTTGGTATGCAAACAGGCCTGTTTGATTTTCCATCTTTTGAGTCAGAAGAAACCTACTGTAAACTAGCGGACAAACGATTTGTAAATTTAGATCATTCATATTTTGATAATGAATTAATGAGACCACTTCTGGCCTCGACACCGGACATTCATTCCAAAATTAGAAATAGCAGATCTTCAGAATTTGCCGAGATTTCTAATACCGAAGAGGGGGAGCCATTGCTCCCTCTTTCACCTCCAGTATGTGATTTTCCATCACAACCTGGAAATAAAGATAAGACAATCATTGGTAAAAATATAGAGAGTCCAATCATTGTCAAAAAAAGAAAACTGGCATATTATGAAGACCCGAGTTGTCACGAATCTGATTTTGACACCCCTCAAAAAAGTGACTACACCTTAAGTGAAAGTGTAAATGAGATACAAACTGGTGAACTAATTAATTATCGACTTAATTTGGTCACAGAAAAAAAATTATCGTATTTAAAAGCAGTCTAGATTGCTTTTTCAAATGTGATGCCCCGATCAGACATGCATTTCCAAAATAAAAAAAAATTGAAAAGAAAATTATAGGTGCAATGCTGTCAGTATATTCTACCTGTAATGCATCGCATCAAACTTTGGGAAAGCCAGCCGAAGATAAAAAATTACCCAACAGGGAATATCTTACTTGCTGGCGCTATATGTTTGTCAGGTGGAAGCTTTCAAAAGGTAAAACAAATGTTCGATATATGCAGACTTTTGGAAATCGTCATATAACAGAACAAAAAAACAGTGTATTTTTCCTTCAATTGATTATAGTTGGAATTAAAATTGTAAAAAGGGAAAAGAGGAATTGACAGGAACTCCGTTATTCCTCATAGGGGACGGGCAATGTGACAGCCCTGGGTTTTGTGTGAGAAATATACAACTTATACTTTTATGGATATATATTTCAAAAAAATTGTGGATTTTGAATTGGTGCAGGTGTCCCAAACAACATCCTCTGTTGCTATGGAAAAATTGGGCTTTACCAAAACTAGACAGAATAATGGAAAATGAATTTGATGTTCAATTTGTAGGCACTGATACACACGGGAATTTGTAAACTATTGACTCCACCTGAAAAAATTATTTATCAATTCGATATTTGGCATTATGTAAAAAATTTAAAAAGGAAATTGATGCAAATCTCAAAAAAAAAAAAAGCTTTTCGCCCAATTTTACCGTGGATTGGACCCATATTGAACCATTTGTATTGGTGTAGCAGAAATTGTGACAGAAAAGAGGATGTTTTAAAAAACATACGTGGAAAGTTGGAGAAATACAACATCATTGCTTACGTGATGAACTCAGTATTCAATTTCCAAAAGTTCCATTGCTTATAAAAAACACACCGGCATTCGATTCATTATCTGCAATTATAATGGATGCACAAATAGAAAAAGATTTGAAGCATCTTACTTGTTTCTGCCAAACTCGTAGTATTGAAATGTACCACAGCATGATGCTCAAATATAGACCAAAGAGAATTCATTTCAAATATGATTCAATGGAGGCTAGAACCAGATTGGCTGCATTATCACACAATAACAATGTCGGAAGAAAAATTGCAACAATAACAAAAATTGATGATAGTGGGGAGGTATTTAAAGAAGAGCGTAAGAATTTGGAATTTCCAAGAGAATGTAAAAAAATGGATAGTCAGAAACGTGTATGAAAAAATGTCTTATGAACATGCCAAAACAATTTTATCAAACATGATTGAAATTTTAGAAGGAACAATAATTAGCACATGGAAATCCAAAAATGTACTATTTCCTAAAAACATTGCTACTGAGGAAAGGCCTGAAACCAGTGCTGCAATTTCAAAGAACAGAACACGTTTTCCAGTTGTATAAAACTAAAAATATATATTTTTTTATTATATGTTATGCAATGTACATAAATGGTTTGAATATCTTTGAATTTGCTGCTTCTAGTTTGATATATAGGAAATATATATTTTTTTAACTGTATGCACATTGAACTTTGTTATTCATTAAGTCCTTTTTTCTTTTTTTTTCTTTTTAAAATAAATACAATATAATGTATTTTAATACACAAATAGTTTATTCTTATGCAGCGTACACACGATCGAAAATTCGGCCAGCAAAAGACCGATGAGAGCTTTTGGTCGGAAAATACGACTGTGTGTATGCTCCGTCGGACTTTTGCTGGATGAATTTCCGCCAGCAAAAGATTGAGAGCATGTTCTCAATTTTCCAGACGGAAAAAGTTTCTATCGAAAATTCCGTTCCTGTGTATGTAATTCCGACGCGCAAAAAAACACGCATGCTCAGAATCAAGTACGAGACGGAGTCGCTCAGTCTGGTAAAACGACTGTTTGTAATGGAGATAGCACATTCATCACACTGCAAATTTGTAAATCTTTCAATGCAGCACATTCTCTTCTTCTTTAGAATGCTAGAAGAATGAAGTTGTTTTGCTGCTCATATTCACACAGAGTTCTCACAAACTTATTTCCTTATTATTTCTCGTGATCTCCTGAATAATCTTTTTGGTTTTTAAAGCCAGATCTCCCTAATAATGTTTAGAATTATTTTTTTTAGTCATTTTTTTTTTTCATCAAACAGGGTTTTATTAGACAAAGATGATGCATATAAATACATAGTATTACCAATATGTATATATATATACATAAAAAGCGTATTAAACAAGGACAGTATACATTGTTAATATAATCAACATTAGAGGTAGTATATGTTAATGTAGAAATAAATGTATACCACCATGAACTACTATCATCATAATGTGTAATATTATCTCCCTCCCACACCCACCCCCCCCCCCCCCCCGTTGAACGTAATTTGATTTAATTGTATTTTATTTTATTTTAGTACACGTGCTATGTATGTGCATAATGTGACACTGTTATATACCTTTAAGTCTATAGGGGATATATTGTGTTTAGTATAGACATGACCATTTTGGGGGAACAACATGAACCATGGTATCTTTTGGTTTATACTTTCTCTGTATGTATCTGGAATAGAGTTTTAGGTACAGAGATCCGTATGTTGTATTACTGAGCGAGTTTATGGTTAAGTGCAAGTTTCAGGTTCTTGCAACCATCGATCCCAGATTTTGTTGTATTTTGTCGGACATCCTCTGTTAATGTAAATATGTTTTTTGTATGGCAAGGTATTGTTAACTTCTATTTTCCACTCCGTCACACTGGGAGGGGATGGTCTCATCCACTTTCTTGCAATAATTTTTCTGACGGAGAATAGAGTCTCATGTAGGAATACCTTGGTGAATTTGTCAACTGTGTCTGGAAATATCCCTAGGAGACATTGTTTTGGATCTAATGCTATTGGGGAGCCCATGGTGTCGTGTAAGAAAGTTATGACCTGTTTCCATAGTTGTTGTATCTTGGGGCATGTCCATATTAGATGAAAGAACGTACCTGTTTCTTGGTCACACATCGGGCATAGGGTGGACTGATTACGCTTATATCTGGCTACTCGAATTGGGGTGAGGTATGTTCTATGTGTTATGTAAATCTGGGAGAGTCTGTCCGAGAGTTTTGGTGATACTGCTTTGCATGTCTCGAGGGCTTCCTCCCACTCCTCATTTTCCATCAGGCCCACCTCTCTCTCCCATCGAGGCTTCAAATCAAACGCTATTTTTGACGAGGTGGGAGTTAGAAGCATATTATAAAATGTGGATATTAGTCCACGCGGGTCTGTACTTTTAACAATAGCCATAACAGGATGGAGAGCAGGAGGAGCCTCAGCCTGTAAGAATTGTGTTTGGGTTGCATGTCTTACTTGCAGGTATCTGAAAAACATGAAGTGTGGAAGAGAAAATTCCTCTTTGAGTATATCGTAGGTTTTGAGAGTTCCATTGAACAGCAGATGATGTATATAATAAATTCCCCTAGACTCCCACAGCTCCGAGTCCGGTATGTTAATGAATTCTGACATATCTCTATTGTGCCATATCGGTGTATGATCATGCAGTCTTGGTATTTCTAATTTGGTGGAGGCAAGGTCCCAAATACGTCTATAATGGTATAGTAAGGACTTCTTGTCTCCCCCCACCTCAGTATTCCTGGATCCCGCCGATATTGTATACAGAGAGTCACCTGTGAGTTGCACACTTTTGGAGCAAAGAAGGGTCAGGAAGCGTACGTTGTCTGTCTTGTCTATGTGGAATAGTTGTGATAATTGTGATGCAATATAATAGAGGTTCAGATCCGGTAGGGCCATTCCCCCCATGTCTGTCGGGTTTTTAAGCGCTGACCATGCGATTTTATGTCTGCTAGTCCCCCACACAAAGGGTTTGAGTAAAGCTTCAAGAGATTTAAAGTGTTTTAATGGGAGATAGAGTGGGGTGTGCCACAATATGTAGAGGATTTTTGGGAGAAGGACCATTTTTATCAGATTTATGCGACCCCATACTCCTAGTGGTAGGCGGGCCCAAGTACGTATTTTGGTTTTGACTAGTGAAAAGAGGGGTTCAATGTTAAGGGGAATATAATCAGCCGGATCTCTGGAGATATGGATTCCCAGGTATTTGATTGTGTCTGCTCTTTTTAGTGGGGTATCTGTCCATGATTCAGATGGTGGGAAACTGTCTATAGGTAGTATCTGAGACTTTTCCCAGTTCATCTTTAAACCGGAAAACGTTCCAAAATGCTCGATCAACTGTAGTGCTTTTTGAAGGGATGGGCCTGAGTCAGCGAGGTATAATAGGGTATCGTCCGCATATAAACTAATTTTTTCAGTTAAGGTTCCCATTTGTAAACCCACAATCTCGGGGTCCACACGGATCGACACAGCCAGAGGCTCCGCAGCTAAGGCATAGAGAAGTGGGGAAAGAGGGCAGCCCTGTCTCGTGCCTCGACTGAGGTCAAACTCTTGAGACGGCCATCCGTTCGCCACCACTCTAGCTGTGGGGTTTTGATAAAGCAGTTTGATCCACTTAAGGAATCTGGGACCAAAGCCATATCTTCCCAAGCATTGCCATAAGTATCCCCACTCCACGGAGTCGAATGCCTTGGCCGTGTCAAGCGTCACAATCACCCGGGATCCTACATTTTCATGTGTGGCCTGTAAATTTATGAACAATTTTCGTAGGTTGAACGAAGTGTTACGACCAGGCATGAACCCCGCCTGATCCGTATGTATCAGAGAGAGAATGACCTGATTGAGTCGGAGGGAGAGTACCTTGGCTAATATCTTGATATCTACTTGTAATAGGGAGATTGGGCGGTAGGATTCGGGGTATCCTGGATCTTTTCCCGGTTTGGGTATGAGGACTATTGTTGCCTCTCTCATAGAAGCGGGGAGTGTAAATGTCTCGAATAGGTGATTATATAAAGTTAGAAGTTTTGGGATCAAAAAATCACCGAATTGGGAGTAAAATTCTATAGGTAGGCCGTTCGAGCCCGGGGATTTGGACCTGGCAAATCCAGCAATAGCCAACGCTATTTCTTCCTCAGTGAGTGGTGCCTCAAGGAGGTCAACCTGGTCTTTTGTTAACTGGGGGAATGTCGTCTCCTCCAAAAAGGAGTTCATTGGGCCCTTATCCTCAGGACTTTTTGAGGTGTAGAGGTCAATAAAAAAATCCCTGAACATAGAGGTTACTGTGAGGGGATTAGTGATGGATTCACCGCCAGGACCGTGTAAAGATATTACCACAGGGGGTCTATCTTCACTGTGTACCAGGTATGCTAGGAGCTTACCAGCCTTTTCCCCGTGCTCAAACAGCTTTTGTTTAGCAAAGAACATTTTGTGTCTTTCTTTCCCATATTGGAGTTGGGCTACTACTCTGGCCTGGAGTTTAAGTAAGTCTGCATTTGCGGGAGAGGGATCATCTATATAGTTTTGTTCGGATTGAGATAGTACCGCTATCGCTCTATCAAGCTCTCTAGAGGAATCTGTTTTAATTCTGTTAATGTGGGTTGAGAGTATCATGCGAACATGAGATTTAAAAGACTCCCAAATTGTTGTCAGGGAAGCTGAGCGGTCGTTGTTCCTGAAGAACAACTTCCATTCATTCATAAGTTCATCATCCTCAGGGAGTAGTGAGAGCCAGAACGGGTTTAATCGCCAATTCCGCTTTGGTTTGTCAGTGGGCACGCTTAGTGTAATCCAGTATGGGCTATGGTCAGACAACAGCCTGGGAGAAAAAGCCGTCTCTAGTAGTCGGGGTGTAAGACTTTGTGATAACAGTATCATGTCAATTCTAGACATAGAGCCGTGGGAGGAAGAGAAACAAGAGAATAATTGTTTGTGTGGGTATTTGTATCTCCAAGAATCCACAAGATGAAAGGAGGAAATTAGCTTGGCAAATTTGGTTTCTCTGTTGGTTATTGGTTGTGGATTCGAGGGTTGAAGTCTATCTACCGAGGGGTTTAGTGTGGTGTTAAAATCCCCCAGCCAGACCGCCTGGACTGTGGGGTGTTTGGTCATGAATGTGAAGCCCTCTAAGATTATGGGTATGGAGAATGGGGGGGGTACATAGAAAGCCAAAATAAGGAAAGGTTCCCCATACAGCTTGACAGATAAAAAGACATACCGTCCCTGCGGGTCTGTAGAAACCTCTATAAGTTCAAATTGTACCGATTTGGCCACCAAAACTGATACTCCACGTGCGTGTGATGTGTAGGTTGAATGAAATGTCCATCCGACCCATGGTCGGCGAAGAGCCATTTGCAATCTCCCTTCCACATGAGTCTCCACTAAGACTAAGATGTCAGCGTACCATCTGGTTATGACACATATAAATCTGTTCAACGATTGAACTATCCCCCCCACCACCCCCCACCCCGCCTTGCAACCTCCCCAACCGTTGCAGGCATCATCCCCAAACCAACTGAAAATCCCCAACAAGGAAATACAAAACTTTGCATGTTGAAGCCATAAACATGTGAGTAATTGGGGCCACCGCACAAGAGAGTGCTGACGGGTTACACTCCGTATTGGAGGAGCGGTATATAATTGTTCATTGCAGTGGTCCCCAATCCCACTAGCATATTCTCTGATGTCGAGTGGGGTAAAGTCTCGCTGCACTTTGCAATAGAGGGGCAGGACTGTGCCCTCTCCGGGGCTCCGTCTTCCCAAAAAACATATTGAGCCACATCAGATGTCAGGGGAAAACAAATTAAAGTAAAAAATGTGGGTAAGAGAAAAAAATCAGTTTGTTGACTGTTTGGCTAAACTTGACTCTCGTAGTAAGGATACAACTCACAGTTCCTTGGCGGGTCTTCCATCTGGCTCACTAAGCGAGTAAATGGGCTAGTGCAAAGAATATTTAAATCTAGCAGTTTGATCTGTATATGTCCACTTCAGTGCACAGCGCATATCTGTTAATTTCTAATCAGGTCTGCAATAAGTGTCAGGAGTTGTATGCTGTATTGTTTGTGGTAAGTGGTAGCCAAAAAAAAAAAAAAAAGGAGTACTTACAGCGGTATCAGTCTGCTCTCTCCGGTGCCCCCTGGCGTTCCAGCCAGGTTATCACCTCCTCGGGGTCCTCAAAAAAGTGAACTCTGCCATCTTGCTCTACTCGGAGTCGGGCTGGAAATAGCATGGCATATTTAATTTGCTTTGATCTCAGCCTGCGTTTGGCTTCTGTGAACCCTTGTCTGCGGCGCTGTACTTCTGTTGAGAAGTCAGGGAATATGGCGATTTTGCTGTTCCCTAGTTGAATGTTGCCTTTTTCTCGCGCCATTCTCAGGGCCGCATCCCGATCCTTATAATTAAGGAGCTTGGCTATAAAGGTGCGCGGGGGTGCTCCCTGCGGAGGCGGTCTGGCAGGCATTCGGTGGGCCCTTTCCACAGCTAGCATTGGGGAAAAAGCCTCTCTGCCATAGTGTGTGATGAGTAGCTGCTCCAGGAACGTGGTGGGGTCCTTTCCCTCAGCGCCTTCAGGGAGGCCGATTAATCGCAGGTTGCATCTCCTCAGTCTGTTCTCCATTTCGTCTTGCTTGGAGAACAGTTGCTGGATTTGGCGCTGTATACGTTCTGTCCCCTCTTGCAGGGGTGGGATGGCGTCTTCCACATTGCTGATTCGGTTTTCTGTAGTTTTAACCCGGTCCCGGAGTTTATGTAAATCTTGCCGGATCAAAGATATATCTACCTTTACCTCCTCTATCTGGGCTGTTAGTGAAGTTCTGCAGAATGTGATTGCCTCGAGAAGCCGATCCGTATCTCCCGCCGGGCGTTCCTCCTCAGGCTTTTCCGCTGTATCATTTTCCTCCATCTCCTCTCCTTCCTGCCGGCGGTACTGAGCTAGTTTTGCCGCCGTCGCTGCTTTCTGAGCCTTTGTGGGAGACATCTTGATTGGATTCTTCAGCGGTCACAAAAGGAAAACTACTAGGCTTGTTTAGAGGGGTCTGCGGGTATAGGATGAGATAAAGTCAGCAGTAATGGGCAGCTCTTCTCAGGAATGCGTCCTATTCCTCTGTCAGGCCACGTCCTCAGGATAAACCGCCCTTATAGGGGGATAGCAGGGCTGTAGTCTATGTGTACTGCACAGGTATAGGGGGCAGGTGTGCCAAGATGGCCGCCGGTCAACACATGTAGGCCCAGGCCGCCAGCCAGGCCGTTTGTGGGTGTCAGTTTCTCTGGGCCTCAGATGGGTGAGCAGGCTAGGAGGAGGAGGGATGGGCACAGTGCAGCTCCTTCAGGGAGTTATTTGGCCGCCAGGTACCTGCGTTGTGTGGCTGGATCCAAGCAGGGCCGAGATCAGGGTGTACCAAGATGGCCGCGGCCTCCGGTTGTAGGCCGAAGCCGCGGTCTCAATTAGTTGTCCACCCGCCGAGCGGGAGATCGCCGCTCCGTTCGGGCCGCCGTGCGTCCCCCTCTTTCAGGAGTTAGGGCCAGCTGTCCCAGGTGTCCCAGAGAGGCAGTCCAGCCAGTTGGTCAGTGGAAAGGTCCAGGATTACTGATTTTACAGGAGTAGTGGACGGAGCTCAGGGTCCACACGTCCTACTCCATGCAGTGCTAGGCCACGCCCCCAGTCATTTTTTTTTTTTTTAATCAAGATCTTCTGTTCTTTCGTTTTTTTTTAACTTATTATATAGTGATCTCCATTTGTTTTTGTTTTTTTGTATGTCACGTTTCCACAACACCATTATTATTTATAGTATTTGTAAGGACTTTAATAAGGGGGCCCCCAGATGCCGGCCCCCCACCCTATGTGAATGAGTATGGGGTACATCGTATCCCTACCCATTCACCTGGGGGAAAAAAAAGTCAATAAAAAAACACACTACACAGGTTTTTAAAGTAATTTATTAGGCAGCTCCGGGGGTCTTCTTTCGACTTTGGGTGTCTTCTTCCGACTTCTCTGCTCTCTCTGGCCTCTTCTCCCAGTGTCTGTTTCTTCTCCCGCTCTCCGGCCTCTTCTCCCAGTGTACAGTTCTTCTCCCGCTCTCCGGTTCTTCTGCCGGGCTCCTCCGCTATCTTCTGCTCTTTTGCCGCTCTTTTGCTGCTATTTTGCTAGCGGTGGCCCGGTCTTCTCTGACGTCTTGTTCTCTTTTCTCTTCTTCCAATGTTAACATGGCGCTCTCTCCCGCTGTAATGCCATGTGTGAGGTGCGCAACAACTTATATAGGCATAGGGCCGGGATCTGGGGGCCCCTTATTAAAGGGTGCTCTTGGATTCCGATAACCTTCCGCCCACAGACCCTGACAACCAACGGCCAGGGTTTTTGGGAAGAGGTCCTTGTCCTTATTAACATGGGGACAAAGTGCTGTGGGGTGGGGGGGCCCACAGGGCACTGCCCTGCCCCAAAGCGCACACCCCCCATGTTGAGGGCATGTGTCCTGGTACGGTTCAGGAGGGGAGTGCCCGCTCGTCCCCACCCCCTTTCCTGACCGGCTGGGCTGCGTGCTCGGATAAGGGTCTGGTATGGATTTTGGGGGGACCCCCATGCCATTTTTTTGGCGTATGGGGTTCCTCTTAAAATCCATACTAGACCTAAGGGCCTGGTATGCTCCTGGAGGGGAACCCATGCCGTTTTTTTATTTAAAATTTGGCTTGGAGTTCCTCCTCGTGATTCATACCAATGCTTGTTGCTCATCGCGAAAGGAAAAAACACATTTTTTCTTTCCCGATGAGCGAGCCAGCTCGGCGCTGGCTCCTGCGATGGGGCTCGCAGGTGTCAAATCTCACTGAAGCAGAAGTTGACCAAAGGGTGGCAGTAAAGAGCTGAAAAACCACATGATTTGGTGAAAGTTGGATGAAAAAGTCCTGCCGTGTGTATGCTTTTTTTTTTTTTAATTCTTTTTTATTGAGTTTTTTTCACAAAAAAAAAACATAAAACATAAAATAAAAACAGACCCGGTAGGCAACATGCCTCTTGGGTTGGCCACACATAGCCATCAACCAGAACTAACATAGTTTAACTATCCCTTCCCCAATTCCCCCCTCCCCCCCTCACAACCGACCAGTGACCATAGGTAATATACATAGATAGTTAGTATTATGCATCTTAATACTGTTTCATAATCCATTGTACAGTTCTTTGAATAATTAACAGTTTAATCCAGTGAGAGGACATTTTATCCATATCTCATGAAAAGAGTCTCATCCGTTGAGGATTAAGGACTCGCCCAGACTGTTACATTATCTTAGGTCTCCAATGCAAATAAAATTTTTACACCTACAATTAGTTTTTAGTACATTAGCCTACTGTATTCGAAGAGTCAAGCCAAGCTTGCCACACTTTTTTAAATTTCTTTTCACAACCCCTGGACCTATATGTAGCTTTATATAGAGGGATTACCAAATTGATCAGACCTTTCCAAAACAATATAGAGGGTGCAGCTGTTTTTCCCATTTTAGTAGGATAGCCTTCCTACCATAGAACAGCGCAATGTTTAACAGCGTGCGATGTGCCCTGGAAGGAACCACCTCCTCTACCAACCCTATGAGACAGACTCTTGGAGTCGTAGGAACAGGGATACTAAGTAGCTCTGGAAGACAGTTCGTAATTCCAGACCAGAAACTTTGAATATGTGTGCAACTCCAAAATATATGTTCTGAGGCAGCTGGAGAGTGGGAACATCTCCAGCACTGACCTGGGACTGAAGGATAAATACGTGACAATCTAGCAGGGGTAAAATAGATGCGGTGAAGGAACTTAAAATGGATTAGATGGTCCCTTGTAGATACCAAGTATTGAAAAGGATGATCCCACATATTGTCCCAATCCTCCCCCTGTATACTGGTAATTTCTTTCTCCCACCATTCCCTGCATTTTGATATCCCTGGTGGCATCTTTGTAAAGAGAGACTTGTAGACTGTATATAATGGTTTGAGTAACTCCTCTTCAGTCAGAAGGGTCTCCAGTGAAGATGGCAGTAATTCTATTAATTTTCCATCAAACTGCGCCTGAAACGGATGGCGCAGCTGTAAATAATGGAAAAAGAAGGAATTTGGTAAAGTATGTCTGGCTTTTAGCTGATCAAAGGTACACAGCTCCCCCTCTATGGTGATGTCTCCCAACACCTTAACCCCCCCACACACCCACATCATAGGATCTGGGAGAGAATAAAAATGAGGAAGTGTTGAATTCATCCACAGTGGGGCTGATGGCGTAACTCCTAAATAGCTAGGGGACATCAGAATTGTGGTAGTTTCCCACGCCCTGATGGTCGCTTTCATCAAAGTAGTTAATGGCAGCAAGATTTCGGGCCTCTATAAAGTCCCCGTCATCCGCCATCAGCCATCTCCTAGCGACCACCATCTGGCCAGACACATAGTATTTATGCCAGTCTGGTAGAGCCAAACCCCCCTGACCCCATGGTTCCAGCAGTACTTTAATGCTGATACGAGGCACTTGAGGGGACCAGATTAAGGAGCTGATTATGCTATCTAATGCTTTGCACTAGATAGCACTATAAAATATAGTATGACAGAAAGAAACTTCATTTTTATAAGGCTAACCCTCCCAATCAGGGAGAGAGGCAATTTTACCAAGCTTGGATTTTAAGTTTAAGTCTGTTAACCAGGGGGAGGAGATTCAAAGACATATAATCTTGAATACAGGCTGTAATCTTAACTCCTAAATAAGTAATAGAGGAGACCCATTGTAACGGTAGCGCGTCATCTTTGAACGTATTAGCCTCTAGGCCTAATGGGAGAATTGATGACTTGCCCCAGTTTACTCGCAAGCCCGAAAAGGCGGCGAACCTGTCCAAGATTGACAGGGCCGCCTTCAAGGATTGACCTGGGTCCCGGAGGAACAAAAGCAAATTATCTGCGTACAATGCTACACACTCATGAATGTTACCCACCCGAATCGCACCCACCAGCTCAGATTTCCTAAGTGCCCTTGCTATGGGCTCCATCATCAAGGCAAACAGGAAGGGAGAGAGTGGACACCCTTGCCTAGTACCCCTTCCTATTAGGAAGTACTCAGAAACATTAATTCCCAATCGAATTGCTGTTTTGGGCGTGCCATATAGTAGTTTTACGCATCAACGAAATCCTGGACCCACCCCCATGGCCTCCAACACTGTGTGCATGTACTGCCAGTCCACAGAGTCGAAGGCCTTTTCAATGTCAATAGAGACTACAACCTTGGCCGGGGACTCCGCCGTGTCTAACTGTAAGTGTGTGAATAATCTCTGTAAATTTGTGTCCGCTGATTTGCCAGGAATAAAACCTGTCTGATCAATGTCTACCAGGGTATCAATAACCCTGGCTAACTTTGATGCCAGCACCTTAGCAAGAATCTTCAAATCCATATTTAGTAACGCTATCGGCGATACGATGAGCACTCAAGGTGGTCCTTGCCAGGCTTCAGGAGGAGGACCATATAAGCCTCCATCCTGCAGGCCTGCAAGGCCCCCCGCTCCATACAGTGTTTGAGAAGCACATTCAACCTGGGAGCCATTTGTGACATGTAAAGCTTGTAAAAATCAGCGGGGTTTTGTGTGGAGGTAAAGCAAGTATAGCTGATTCAATTTCTAGGACAGAAATATCATCATCCAAAAGAGCAGCATCAGTTTCTGACAGTCTGGGCAATGAGAGACCCTGCAACAAGTCATCCAACTCTTTGACATCATATGTGGGGATAGGAGAGTATAGGGATTTATAAAATTTTACAAATTCCTACAGTACCATTGCAGGGTCAGACACTAACCTTCCATCCCCCGCCCTTATTACTGGAATACTGACTGGGGCCCGTTGATCTGCCACTAAATTGGCCAAAAGTTTACTGTTTTTATCCCCTTCGGCAAAAAAAATTTCCGACCTGTGTTTTGCCTCTGTGTGTGCTAGATCCGAGAAGTGTAGTGCCACCAGTCGCCTGTGTTCCAGTAGGGACACATAGGAGGCCTCCGTAGGAGAGTCTGCATGTACTTTAGCACTCTCCCGTTCTTTGGCCAAAAGAAGCTCAACTTCCTCATTATGATCCCTTTTAGCTGCCTTTATGGCAGATATGCAAACACCCCTTGATACCGCCTTAAAGGCGTCCCATACCAAAGCCGGATCAGCCGAGTCCACATTGGTAACCCAAAAAGTATCTTTTGCTGTTTGAAGATGGGTTGTCACCTGTTCCTCCTGCAACCAACCCGGAGCCAGCCTCCATCCCCCTTCCTCCCGCCGAAAGGGAAGGCGAGGGTGACCAAGAGTGGGTTGTGATCGGAAAGGCCCCCGGCTAAATACTCTGAACTGTGAAGGTATTTTAACATGGAGGCATTCCCAAACGCCAAGTCAATTCTAGCCAAAGATTTATGAGTTAGAGAAAGATGGGAATATGAAGTGGCTTCTGGGTGCCCCCATCTCCAAACCCGTCACATTAGCCCAAGTGGATAATTCAACTGAAGCAGGCCTAGACACATTAGTAGAGTCTAACTCAGGTTCTAGAATGGCATTATAATCACCGATAAAAAGCACCGGAAGATGCAAGTAAGGCGCCAGTGTCACCAACAGGTCATATAACAATTGAACCTGAAAAGGAGGGGGTAAATATATGCTTACCAATAAAATTGTCTGACTATAAATTTCTAAGACAATAGCCACATATCGTCCCCCCCGATCAGTAACCACCTGTTGTACCGTACACGCAATGGCTTTACTAATTAAAATAGAAACTCCCCTTGCGTATGCAGAGTATGTGGAGTGAAATGCCTTCTGAATCCAAGGCTTACGTAAAGATAGAATTTTGCTACCTTCCAGGTGGGTCTCCTGAAGGAGGAAGACATGCGGCTTTACTTGTTTCAGATTTTGAAAAACTTTCGCTCTCTTAAATTTATTATTTAGTCCCCTCACATTCCAAGAGACTATTTGTAAGTTACTAGCCATCATAGTAATGAAAGAAATACCACTTATATCTGAACATGTACCTTCTATGCGACATTGGCACACTATTATGATAAAACCTATGGTCTTGGTCAATCCCTCCCTCCCCTGCTGTTATACCAGAAACTTTGAAAAGACAAAAAACAAAACCAGTCCGGCATGCAGCTTTAGCCCTGAAGCAAAAAAACCCTAAAGAGTTCAACCTGACTCATCGATAGTCCCGCATTGGGTGATGAAAAGAGAAAAAAAACAACCAGTTTCTTTCTGGTGTTCCCTGTTGGAGCTCCAGGCTTAGTCCAACAGCGGGAAAATACAGCCGATCGGCCATATAGCTGAAAGGGGTAGTTCAGGAAAGGTGCCACTTGAGAAGAAATTTAAAAAAAAGTAACGAGCCAAATCAAAAAAATAACACTCAGTTAGTCATAGCATGTATTCCATTATGGGCGACCCCCCACCATATGCATAAGTAGTAGTCAGAGAACTGCAATGGCACGTGGGGAGACAGTGACATGCGTACATGTGGCGGCTTAGATCAAGGCACAAGGGAAAACAAGAGATGCAAGAATCAAAAGAATGTTTCCCATTCCTTAAGAGGTCGACAGCTATTGTGGATTCTGATCCAACCAATCGCAGGAATCTTGCGGGTTGTCGAAGAACTTCATGGTACCCTTAAACTGCACGCGTAGTCGGCTAGGGTACAGCATACTGAATTTCAGCTCTTTGTCCCTCAGCCTTTTCTTCACATCCATGAAGGACCGGTGTCTTCTTTGCATCTCAGCTGAGAAATCAGGGAACAGCATGATACGTGCATTCTCAAATTTAAGCTCCTTATATTTCCGTGCTTCCGCCAACAGCATGTCACGATCCCTGTAATTAAGGAATCTAACCAAGAAGGGTCTGGCTGGCTCTTTCAACGACATATATAGGAGGGAGATCCCCTAACGCCAACAAGGATTTGAAAAATTGTTCTGCAAAGGTCGTGGCAGCGGTCCCCTCAGCCCCCTCAGGCAGCCCAACCACCCGCACATTATTTCTTCTTTGGCGGTCTTCCGCATCATCTGCTCTATGTTGTAAAGATCGCACCATACCTTTAATTTCTTCAAGCTGCGACCCATGAGCATGTGAGACATCCTCAACCTCTGATATTCGATCTTCCGCTGTGTTCAATCTGCCCCTGACCTTATTAAGGTCATTACGGATGAGATTACATTCAGATGCCAGGAGGTCTATGCATCCCATTAGTTCAGATTTAGATGCCGCTATAGCTTCCAGGATGGGGCCTGTGATGGCTGCGGTGTCCAACTCTATCTCCTGTGAAGGATGAGAGGAATCATCCAGGCTCCCTGATACAGGACTGCTCTGCTGCGCCATCTTCACTGCCGAGTGTTTGGCATGCTGGGATGAGGCGACAGGAATGGAGCTGGAGTGGGCGGAGCTAGCAGCCATGCTTCCCTGAGAGCGGAGAGCTCTCTGTTCCAGCGGCGGGTGAGAACGGCTTGGTTGCTGCTTTTTAAAAGATGAAGAAGGCATTCCACGGCACCCGGGTACCTCCGCCAACAGTATGCCACAAATAGGGGCCGAAAGAGCCATTCGATCGGCTGTAATCAGGATGGTTTACAGAGGATAGCAGGAGCTCCAAGGGAACACGTCCCGCTGCAATCACATACACGCCCCCCCTGCCATGTGTATGCTTAATTAGTTTTAGGCTAACGCCCTTTGTATAAGAATACACGGGAAAGTTTGTACAAAGTCCTATCATGTGTATGAGGCTTTACACCAAACCCCACACAGCACAAACTCTATGACGAGCACATCCCCGCAACATGGCTTCAAAACCGTCAGCTGGTCAGAACGAAATAAACAGAACGCACTGAAACAGCAGAACAGCAAGGCCTGTGAAGAGCAGGAGTCTGAAAAGCACGAATCGTCTCTCACCAAACTTCTACTAACACGAGATAAACACAAAATTAGCAGAAGGAGCCCAAAGGGTGGCGCACTGGCTATTGAACTTCCCTTTTCTAATCCCGTTGTACGTGTTGTACGTCACCGTATTCTGGACAGTCAGACTTTGGTGTGACCGTGTGTATGCAAAACAATCTTGAGCAGAATTCCGTCGGAAAAACCATCATAGCTTTTTCCGACAAGAATTCTGATCGTGTGTACGCGGCATTAAACTTTTATTACCAAATTGAATATGTATTTTATTTATCATATTATAATTTAAAACAATAACAACAAGAATATTAACGTTATCATTAAATATATCACTAAGAAATGTTTTTTTTAATATAATTGTATTAAATTTTAATGAGGAAAAAAAACAATAAAAAATAACTTAGACTTAACAATAACATTATAATTTTTTCTTAATAAAAAGCCATTTCTGAAGCATCGTAATCATTTGAATAAAGAAATCCAACATATGATCCTTTGGGATCAGGAAACACTAGTCACACTGCATTGACTGCACAGGAAGGTATCACCCTTCTGTTTCCCTTTCCTAAAATCCCATAAATCCAAGCTATAAATGTTCTATATGCTGTTTTACGTAATCTCCTGGAATAAATAAAAAAGAGATTTAAAATTTTTACATTAAAATTAAGAATAGTCAGTATGTTACTAAAAAAAAAATATTGCCAGATTACTGATTTAGTAAAAATTAGAATTTATATTTAAATAGTAGATCAAAAAGTGAAATATTTGTAATCACCTGTTGTTGTTGGCATCTACAAGCGGGAGATTGTCCATATGAATCGCCATACACGCTATCCTGATGTGTTGATCGTGGATTATTTGAGAAATGAAGGTATCTGCCTGCGTATTACATTGATGTCCCTCTGGTATACAGGCAGCAACCGTGTCGACTTTATGTCAGCAGATAGACTCCACTTGTGAGGGCATTTTTATGCACCTTTGACAGGAACACCACGTAATATATTGCCAATTCTGTCTGTTTCTGTCATTTCGGATTCTAATGTTGAAGATCCATCACTACTAGAGGGCATGGTGGGATTTTCGGGGAAAGCAGGATCATTTTCATGTGACGGATACCTAGCCTATATTTTCTTTATAAGCATTCTTCGATATGAGTACACACAAAAAATATGTATAGTAGATTATTTTTTAAGTGTTTTTAGGTTTCATTTTTTAATAATTAAATTTTTCAAACAGGTATTTTTTCTGCATCATTGATGTACACTGAAGAGGCTGCACTGATGGACACCAATGAGCTGCACTGATGGGCAATGATAGGGCGGAACTGATGGTCACCGATGGACTGCAACGATGGGCACTGATAAGACAGCACTGGTGGGCACTGTTAGGTGCAACCGGTGGGCACTTTGAGGTGGCACTGATGGGTGGCACTGAAGAAAACAGAAAAGTAACCCAGCGCCAGTGGTGGGCCACCCAGAGAGTTTAAAACAAGACATGTAAAATATTTATTTTAACCATGCCGTCTATTAGGACAATGTGGATATCTACATCGCTTAATACATACACAAAAGTGAAAGAGGAAATCATAAAAAATAAAAAATAATAATAATAATAACCCGTGCTGCCAGACAAACTGTAACTGGTGGAAACAGATCATAACGGGAAAAACACATATATAGTCCAGCGCTCAGGATATTATTAGAAAGCAAACTGCAACAAGCATAAACATATTTTTGGTTGTTTTAAAAAACCAGTAAGGAACCAATAATGGATAATGGTCTAAAATAACAGTAACAGTAATAACTGCTAATGAAACCAGGTACAGTAGCCCTGTTGTAGAAAAAAACACATTGTTGCAAAAAAACACACACAATAACACAGTATTAAAATAGTTGGAAACCAAAGTCTCTTGATAATATTAAAATTCAATTGAACATCAATAAGGGGATTGAAGCATTAAACAGCAGGAGGCTAACACCGGAGATCCATCCAATAATGACCTACAGAGACCACTGGGTGAAGTAATGAAAGCAACACTCCGGCAGGTGACAGTGGGCGAGATGTTGGGGGTAAGCCAAAAGTACTCACAGCCAGGTAGAAGAGCTCAAAGTTGCCTCATAAGATGGGAAGGTTAGCATCATGTGAATGGGCTCACTGGCTCAGGTGGATGGTGAGATGGCCACGGTGTGGAAGTGTAACGCTCCGCCGTGCGGAGAGCAGCCTGGCCGGAGCTGCATGTCTGTGAAGGATGACGTCAGCACGGGGGAGCCGCTGGAACGTCAGAGGAAGTAAACAAGCCGCTGGTCAGCCGGAAGGTGTCTCCACAGGAATGATGTCTTTTCAGTGAGACATGGTGACACTACACTGAGGTCGGAACTGACACTGGGAAGCCATACAAAGGGGAAATGGTGGCGGCAGGCTGATGGAGCTCACATCTGCCTGACCAGCCTAGGAAAATAACCAACAGTCATGTGGAAAAATGGATGATAGAAAAAAAAGGATAAAAAATAAATAAAAATAATAAAAATCAAAATTAAAGGGAAAAACTGGTCAAAAGATGTCAAACCCGGATGGGGTGGTGGAGATGGTAAAGTTGAAGGAAACAATTGCTGGTTGGAGGGGTGACTTCACAGGAAAGGTGGATGAATAGATGAGTGGATGAAAGCTCACAGTGAAAGGCTCAAGCTGAGGCCTCTGCCATATGGGGGGGTTGCCTCGACGACACGTTTCGCGCATGAGCACTTTGTCATAGTCAAGGGTATAGGCAACTCGCAGGGTTTAATTCTATTTCATCTATTTAAACCCTGTGAGTTGCCTATACCCTTAATTTTGATTTTTATTATTTTTTATTTATTTTTTATCCTTTTTTTTTTTCTATCATCCATTTTTCCACATGACTGTTGGTTATTTTCCTAGGCTGGTCAGGCAGATGTGAGCTCCATCAGCCTGCCGCCACCATTTCCCCTTTGTATGGCTTCCCAGTGTCAGTTCCGACCTCAATGTAGTGTCACCATGTCTCACTGAAAAGACATCATTCCTGTGGAGACACCTTCCGGCTGAGCAGCGGCTTGTTTACTTCCTCTGACGTTCCAGCGGCTCCCCCGTGCTGACGTCATCCTTCACAGACACGCAGCTCCGGCCAGGCTGCTCTCCGCACGGCGGAGCGTTACACTTCCACACCGCGGCCATCTCACCATCCACCTGAGCCAGTGAGCCCATCCACATGATGCTAACCTTCCCATCTTATGAGGCAACTTTGAGCTCTTCTACCTGGCTGTGAGTACTTTTGGCTTACCCCCAACATCTCGCCCACTGTCACCTGCCTTGAGCCGGAGTGTTGCTTTCATTATTTCACCCAGTGGTCTCTGTAGGTCATTATTGGATGGATCTCCGGTGTTAGCCTCCTGCTGTTTAATGCTTCAGTCCCCTTATTGATGTTCAATTGAATTTTAATATTATCAAGAGACTTTGGTTTCCAACTATTTTAATACTGTGTTATTGTGTGTGTTTTTTTGCAACAATGTGTTTTTTTCTACAACAGGGCTACTGTACCTGGTTTCATTAGCAGTTATTACTGTTACTGTTATTTTAGACCATTATCCATTATTGGTTCCTTACGGGTGGCACTGAAGGGCAATGATATTTGTCACTGCTGGGCAATGAATGAGGGGCATTGATCGGCACTGGTAGGTGACCCTGATAGGCATATATATATATTATAGATTTTTGTGTGTGTGTATGTATATATGGAAAGATACATCCATATAAAACACACAGACATACATACATACATATGTGTGTATAAACAGCATTAACTATAAATTAAATTTACATTTTCATCCTGAGTCAAGGACATCGGATTTTTAATGGTTGATGTTTCTGTCACAGCAGTATTGCCCTAAACAGGTAATAAATAAAAATTAATATTTGATGACTTGTTTCTTTATAATTTAGAAATTTTATTCAAAAGGCAAATTAAAATAACTGTATTATAAAAATGTTACTTACCATGGCAGTCGATTAAAGGAAAGGAACAACAAATATTGCTTTATAATAATGTATAAGTATATAAACTCTGTAAAAAAAAAAAAAAATTATATTGAAAAAATTTGAAAGAAATTTTGATAAACATATACTTTTTTAATATAGATATATCTATATCCATATCACTATATCTATATCCATATCGCTATATCTATATCCATATCGCTATATAGCTATATATATCTATATCTATATATATCTGATGCTTTTACATACATAACACTATTTAAAATAGTCAAAAATAGTCAACCACCTGTTTTGAGAAAAGTCTTTGTCTGCCACTTTGCTAAGGCAACAGCGATAAGCATTTTTTTTACAATAAAAGGTCAAGATAAAATTCTTTTCACAAAAGACAAAAGAAACAGCTGTTAGAAAAAAAAAATATGATTAGGAAAAAACTCCTCTGCCTGAGTGTGTCTATCACACTGAGAAAAAAAAAAAAAAAAAAAAATATATATATATATATATATATATATATATATATATATATATATATATATATATATATATATATATATATATATATATATATATATATATATATATTAATATGATGGGAATGCCGGAAGCATGCATCAATTATAATCTTGAAAATTTATTAGTATTAAATGTAATAAAGTAATAAATGTTGCCAAAATTGCATGCATATACAATAATAAATATACATTTTATTATACTCAAAAATTAGAACAAAAAAAAGTAAATGTGCCCGAAAGACTGTTTTAAAATTTTTGTAAATTAAATAAATATCTATATATGTATACATCTATATCTATATAGATCAATCAGGCAAGATGAGAACGTTCAGGATGAAAATTTATAAGTTGCTTTTTTATAATAAAACGGACATCATGATTTATGTGAAACAACAAACGTGAGTATTACATTTTGATTACATCAGCTTTGTCATTTAGCCAAAAAAAAGAAAAACATTTTATACATTGGAACTCCACTTCAGGCTGGGTTCACACTGCTGCGGTGCGGGAATGCAGCGAATTTACTGCGGGTTCCCGCATCGCACCAACTCGCACGGCAGTTCACACTGCCATATGCGAACTGCTGGGGAGTGTCATACAATATTAATGACACCCCCAGTTCAGCCCGCATATCGCACTGCGAACTGACAATTCGGACATGTATCGGATCGCATAGGTGTGAACACCCATGCGATCCGATTCTGGTCCGAACAAAAAAAAGGGTCCTGTACGAGTTTGGACCGAATGCGGTGCGATATCAGCCATACTATCTGTATGGCTGATATCGCACAGCACAGACATCGCATGTGATGTGAACAGCAGTGCGCTGCGAATCACATACGATGTCTGCCACCGCAGCAGTGTGAACCCAGCCTTAAGCTGTCCAGTCCAGAGGAGCTCTGCCTTCACCTTGGTCACATCAAAATAAACTCCTGCGTTCCTGTTTAAAGACTTGCTTTGCTGACATCCCTTCTGGCTACAGATCCTGCTTACTGTTCCACTGCATTGCTCCCTGACTTCTGGCTTGGCTGACTATTCGTTCCGGTTACTGAACTCTGGCTATGATTTGACTATGTTTGTTCTTTTTACTTTTATTTTTAAACAAGTGTGATTTAACCACTTCAGCCCCGAAAGGATTTACCCCCTTCCTGACCAGAGCACTTTTTACAATTTGGCACTGTGTCGCTTTAACTGCTAATTGCAATGCTGTACCCAAATGGAATTTGCATCTTTTTCTTCCCACAAATAGAGCTTTCTTTTGATGGTATTTGATCACCTCTGCGGTTTTTATTTTTGTGCTATAAATGGAAAAAGACCGAAAATTTAAAAAAAAATGATATTTTCTACTTTTTGTTATAAAAAAATCCAATAAACTCAATTTTAGTCATACATTTAGCTCAAAATGTATTCGGCCACATGTGTTTGGTAAAAAAATGTCAATAAGCGTATATTTATTGGTTTGCGCAAAAGTTATAGCGTCTACAAACTAGGGTACATTTTCTGGAATTTACACAGCTTTTAGTTTATGACTAGAAAATAGTAAAAACCTTTACGCCAGTGGTGTCGATAGCAGATAATATATATGAATTACATATACTGGTGATACATCTAGTAAGAAAACATTCCCAACAATAAAGAAAATTTGTGGAAATATATAAACAATCAGTGTAAGCTGCTCCCCAATTTTTGAATAATCAAAAAAATAGATAATCAAAAAAAGGAATGTAAGGAAGATAGGGGGCGCTAGATACCATAATTTTCAAGTGCTCTAAATAAATATATCTCCTGCATTACCAAAAAAATGGAAATGTAAGAAAGCTAGGGGGCGCTAGATACCATACTAATCAAGTGCTTTAAATAAATAAATCTCCTGCATTACCAAAAAAATGAAAAACATAATAATGACAAATCATAATTAGATTACACATTGAAGTGCCCACAATAGTGAAAAAAATATATAGTGATTGATTGTCCACATAAAAAAGTGATTTGAAGTGGTTGAAGTGATATCTTTCAATATTATCCCAATCTTGTTGCTGTAAACAAAAGGTTTTCCATCACCAAAGGAAAATAAGAAAAGGAAAACACCTCGAAGTAGTAGATATCTGCTTACCAGATACCAATGACTCCTTTAGTTAAAAAGAGAGTCACTAGCGCTTGTGCAGGGTTGTGCCTGCTCACATGGATGGCCGGACTGTGGTTGGTATTATAGGCATGGATCGTTCCCGTCAAGCTCATTCAAGATAGGATAAGGATACATAGGAAACAAAAACAGTCTCCATAGCGTAAAACCATTTATTAAAAAAGTAAACAAATTAAAAAGCCAAATGGCCGCTTACATTGGTGGGTGCCTACCCGGCACTGGGGCTGCTTCCATGTCAGGGTGACTTCGCAGTCAGAAAAAGCCTTTCATGTCTCCTCCACGCTGGCGTGCGTTCCAGCTTACACAGGGGGGCAGACAAAGGATCCGGATGTTGTTGGGTGATAGGACATGTGACCACGTACCGCTCCGACGTACGTTTCGTAGTGAATGTCTTCAGGGAAGCGTTCACTACGAAACGTACGTCGGAGCGGTACGTGGTCACATGTCCTATCACCCAACAACATCCGGATCCTTTGTCTGCCCCCCTGTGTAAGCTGGAACGCACGCCAGCGTGGAGGAGACATGAAAGGCTTTTTCTGACTGCGAAGTCACCCTGACATGGAAGCAGCCCCAGTGCCGGGTAGGCACCCACCAATGTAAGCGGCCATTTGGCTTTTTAATTTGTTTACTTTTTTAATAAATGGTTTTACGCTATGGAGACTGTTTTTGTTTCCTATGTATCCTTATCCTATCTTGAATGAGCTTGACGGGAACGATCCATGCCTATAATACCAACCACAGTCCGGCCATCCATGTGAGCAGGCACAACCCTGCACAAGCGCTAGTGACTCTCTTTTTAACTAAAGGAGTCATTGGTATCTGGTAAGCAGATATCTACTACTTCGAGGTGTTTTCCTTTTCTTATTTTCCTTTGGTGATGGAAAACCTTTTGTTTACAGCAACAAGATTGGGATAATATTGAAAGATATCACTTCAACCACTTCAAATCACTTTTTTATGTGGACAATCAATCACTATATATTTTTTTCACTATTGTGGGCACTTCAATGTGTAATCTAATTATGATTTGTCATTATTATGTTTTTCATTTTTTTGGCAATGCAGGAGATTTATTTATTTAAAGCACTTGATTAGTATGGTATCTAGCGCCCCCTAGCTTTCTTACATTTCCATTTTTTTGGTAATGCAGGAGATATATTTATTTAGAGCACTTAAAAATTATGGTATCTAGCGCCCCCTATCTTCCTTACATTTAGTTTATGACTGCCTATGTCATTTCTTGAGGTGCTAAAATGGCAGGGCAGTAGAAACCCCCCCAAATGACCCCATTTTGGAAAGTAGACACCACAAGGAAATTGCTGAGAGGCATGTTGAGCCCATTGAATATTATTTTTTTGTCCCAAGTGATTGAATAATGACAAAAAAAAAAAATTACAAAAAGTTGTCACTAAATGATATATTGCTAAAACAGGCCATGGGCATATGTGGAATTGCACCCCAAAATACATTAAGCTGCTTCTCCTGAGTACGGGGATACCACATGTGTGGGACTTTTTGGGAGCCTAGCCACGTACGGGGCCCAGAAACCAAGCACCGCCTTCAGGATTTCTAAGGGCTTAAATTTTTTATTTCACTCCTCACTACCTATCACAGTTTTGAAGGCCATAAAATGCCAAGATGGCACAAAACCCCCCAAATGACACCATTTTGGAAAGTAGACAACCCAAGCTATTTGCTGAGAGGCATGTTGAGTCCATGGAATATTTTATATTTTGCCACAAGTTGCAGGAAAATGACAAACTTTTTTTTTTTGCACAAAGTTTTCACTAAATTATATATTGCTCACACAGGCCATGGGCATATGTGGAATTGCACCCCAAAATACATTCTTCTGATTCTCCTGAGTACGGGGATGCCACATGTGTGGGACTTTTTGGGAGCCTAGCCACGTACCGGGCCCCAAAAACCAAGCACCGCCTTCAGGATTTCTAAGGGCGTAAAGTTTTGATTTTACTCCTCACTACCTATCACAGTTTTGAAGGCCATAAAATTCCCAGATGGCACAAACCCCCCACAAATGACCCCATTTTGGAAAGTAGACACCCCAAGATATTTAAAAACAAAAAAAGGATTGCGCTAGGTGCATGTACAATAAAACTAAGTATGTGTTATAAAAATATACCGTGATGGAAGTCCTGCTGCTAAGCACTATAACCCCGATATGAGGGCAAGGAAGCAATATTTATATATGTATAAAGTGCAGCGCTGGACAAATAAATTTGTTATCAAAATGAATTAATAAAGTGCTATTAAAATAGTGATAGAAAAATCAACACTTCATACAATTAAATATTGTTAAAATGCCAAACTAAATTAGTGAAATGGTTCAAAAAATATTGAAAGTCCAGAGAAAAGTGCAAAGATGATTGCATATATGAAGAACGTGTTAAAAAATCCCCATACGATGCTCCAACTTAGTAGTGCTGCCCGTCACCAAGTGAAAGAAAGATGGAGGCTTACCATAACGCCTGCGACCGCCCTTACTCAGGGGGGTCAATACAGGCTTAGTAGCTTAGTAGATCACCACGGGAATCACGGTAGGGTACTAGCTGATGGTCCTCGAATCTCCTTCCTCCTTCCCAAATGTATCCTTAATGGCAGCCGGAAGTAACGCTCAAGAGGATGTAGTGACAGGATACCTTGAAACAGCGGGCACTTTCCAAGAAACCAGTGGAGCTCTCGGTATCTTCTCATTTGTTTTCCAGGCTAATCTTATTTGATCTGCTTGTATTTATGGACTTTTTCCTTGTATGATTTGTTTTTTAAATAAATACTTTTGCTGGAACATACTGCACCATGAAGCCCTCTTGTATTCCTACATTGTGGAGCATCGTATGGGGATTTTTTTACACGTTCTTCATATATGCAATCATCTTTGGACTTTTTCTCTGGACTTTCACTATTTTTTGAACCATTTCACTATTTTAGTTTGGTATTTCAAGAATATTTAATTGTATGAAGTGTTGATTTTTCTATCACTATTTCACTAGCACTTTATTAATTCATTTTGATAACAAATTTATTTGTCCAGCGCTGCACTTCATTTTTGAAAATGAAGAAAGACAAGAAATTTTTTTTTTTTCTTTTTTCAATTTTCAAAACATTGTGAGGTCTGCAAAATACTCACTATACCTCTCAGCAAATAGCTTGGGGTGTCTACTTTCCAAAATAGGGTCATGGGGGGGGTTTGTGCCACCTGGGCATTCCATGGCCTCCGAAACTGTGATAGGCAGTGAAGAGTGAAATCAAAAATTTATGCTCTTAGAAAGCCTGAAGGCGGTGCCTGGTTTTTGGGGTCCCGTACACGGCTAGGCTCCCAAAAAGTCTCACACATGTGGTATCCCCGTATTCAGGAGAAGCAACAGAATCTATTTTGGGGTGTAATTTCACATATTCCCATGGCATGTTTGAGCAATATATCATTTAGTGACAACTTTGTGCAAAATAAAAATTGTCTTTTTCCCGCAACTTGTGTCACAATATAAAATATTCCATTGGCTCGACATGCCTCTCAGCAAATAGCTTGGGGTGTCTACTTTCCAAAATGGGGTCATTTGGGGGGGTTTTGAACTGTCCTGGCATTTTATGCACAACATTTAGAAGCTTATGTAACACGTCACCCACTCTTCTAACCACTTGAATACAAAGCCCTTTCTGACACTTTTTGTTTATATGAAAAAATTATTTTTTTTTGCAAGAAAATTACTTTGAACCTCTAAACATGATATATTTTTTTTAAAGCAAATGCCCTACAGATTAAAATGGTGGGTGTTTCATTTTTTTCACACAGTATTTGCGCAGCGATTTTTCAAACGCATTTTTTGGGAAAAAACACACTTTTTAAAATTGTAATGCACTAAAACACACTAAATTGCCTAAATGTTTGATGAAATAAAAAAGATGATCTTAGGCCGAGTACATGGATACCAAACATGACATGCTTTAAAATTGCGCACAAACGTGCAGTGGCGACAAACTAAATACATTTTAAAAGCCTTTAAAAGCCTTTACAGGTTACCACTTTAGATTTACAGACGAGGTCTACTGCTAAAATTACTGCCCTTGATCTGACCTTTGCGGTGATACCTCACATGCATGGTGCAATTGCTGTTTACATTTGACGCCAGACCGACGCTTGCATTCGCCTTTGCGCGAGAGCAGGGGGGGACAGAGGGGGGTGCTTTTTTTTTTTTTTATTATTTATTTGCTTTTTTATCCCATTTTTAAACTGTTCTTTTATTTTTTTTAAATAATTTTTATTGTTATCTCAGGGAATGTAAATATCCCATATGATAGCAATAGGTAGTGACAGGTACTCTTTTTTAAAGAAATTGGGGTCTAAAAAGGGCCGTACACACGATCAGACTTTTTGACAACAAACATGCAAATTAGCTGTTTTGGAGCAACATCCGACCATGTGTACGCTCCATCGGACAAACTTTTTCAGTTTCCATCGGACTTTTGTTGGCTGTGCGAACGGACAAACTTTTCAGCAACAAAAGTCCGATGGATCAAAGTCCGATCGTGTGTACACAAAGCCATCTGACTTTTGTACAAACTACAGTACGCAGCTGTGAGAATGTTTCCAGCGCAATCGGATCGCGCTGGTTCTAGGCGGCAGGGTACTGTACATCTCGCGCTAGCTGCAATAGGAAAAACACATTTTCCTACTGCGGCGGGCGTGAGAGGGAATTCCCCTCTGGGGAATAACAAGCCCTTCGGTCTGGTATGGATTTTAAGGGGAATGCCCTACGCCCCCTGTGGGCCCCCCCCACCCCAAAGCACCTTGTTCCCATGTTGATGAGGACAAGGGCCTCTTCCCGACAACCCTGACCGTTGGTTGTCGGGGTCTGCGGGCGGGGGGCTTATCGGAATCCGGGAGCCCCTTTAATAAGGGGGCCCCCAGATCCCGGCCCCCACCCTATGTGAATAAGGTGCCATGTTGAGGGCTTGGGGCCTGGTACGGCTCAGGAGGGGGGGCGCTCGCTCGTCCCCACCCCCTTTCCTGACCGGCCAGGCTGCATGCTCGGATAAGGGTCTGGTATGGATTTTGGGGGGACCCCCACGCCGTTTTTTCGGCGTAGGAGGTTCCCCTTAAAATCCACACCAGATCTATGGGCCTGGTATGCCCCTGGAGGGGAACCCATGCCGGTTTTTTATTTAAAATTTGGCGTGGGGAGGAGGAGGAGCTGACGCCCAAGATGGCTGCTCAGTGAAACAGAGTGGCTGACACGCTGACACACTGACAAGCTGTAGAAAGCGAAGACGCTGATCACGGGTATCTTCAGGAGATTGATTCAAGATACAGCTAGTTAAAGCTAGCTGTATCGCAATACATCTGCCTGGATAACAGAAGGGAGACTGTAAAAAAAGCGAAGCAAAATCCTACCTGTGGAGTGCCGGGGGAAGGAGCGAAGGTGGACCTGAGCAAGAGCGCGTGACCGGACGGGTGCCTGGCGGGTCTGCACACGCAGACGGCAGATTCGACAGAGACAGCTCAATGGCAGAAGCGCGCGGCGCGTGTCGGTCGGAAGGTTCAATCCGGCAGGGATGAGGAGGAAGCAAGAGGACCGAGAGGTCTCCCCTTCATACGGCTCAACGGTAAAACCTGTACCAGGCTAGATAGTCACTATCTGGAATCGGTAAGACAAAAAATATCTGTCTACAATCAGCTGTATATATGGACTTGTAAGAAATATGCAAGGTGGTATACAGAAAGAAGATATTTAAGTCTCCTAAATAACCGGGATTGATGCAAACATTTATGTTACCTCACTGTAATGGCATACTAGAAGATGTGTAGACTTGTGAATCTGACAGGCTGGATTAAAGCATAGTGATCAAAGGAAAAGAAACCAAATATAATTACAAAGGACACTATAGATAGGGCTATAGAGTGGACCAGCTATTTTTTTCTCTTCTAAGAAAACAACACTGTAGTGGGGATAGCTATAGAAAAGAGAGACCACACGGTGCATAATTCTGTTACAACACATAGCAGAGGCTATATGTGGGATGTTAACTTTTTGGCCATATAAAATATTCCGCAAAGAAAGAGGAAAAGAAAGGATAAGATAAAGAACAGAAGAGTATAACAACAGGAAAAGTATCTCCTTTAGGATGGCGCCCAAAAAAGGTAACAAAACACCACAACCTCAGAAAAACAAAAAAGATAAAGAGGAAAGTAAAAGTAAAAACCCCACTGGGACACAAACCACACAGACATCAGATATCAAGGAGATATTTCAACAACTTCAGCTACAAGCTCCTCGAGCTTCACAAGGGATACATTCACCACAAGATATTTCAAACATAGCGGAAACATCGGCTACATCCAGATCATCAGGGGAATTGCAACTACAACACCCTAGAAACAGTTCATTATTAGATACAACAGACTCAGCTAGCGATCCAAAAGATATGGAAAAAGAAAACTGGGATATGAGAAAATATATCCAATCCCTCCCAACCAGGGAGGATATGGACCAATATGTGCATCGATTGGAAAATTCATACCAAGTGGAAATACAAGAGCTCAAAGAATCCATTACAACCACACAGGAAAAAACCTCTAGACTAGATACAAAAATCTTGAAAGTAGAACAAGAATCAAAGAAGTTAAAGGTAAGCGTGCATAAACAATAGACAACCTCGACGAGCAAGAGAATAGAAGTAGGAGATCTAATATTAGAATCAGAGGATTAAAGGAAGAGGTGGGCGGTAAAGAGTTAATAACCGCACTACAAAAGATCTTTCAAGACCTGACTCAGGAGATAGAAATGAAAGACTTATTAATAGATCGGGCCCATAGAACAGCAGGAAGTAGAAGACTGGATCCCAATAGGCCGAGAGACATTATCTGTAGGATGCATTATGCCCATATAAAGGACAAGATCATGCAAGCTGCACATCAAAATAATGGTATTCAGTATGAAGGGCCTCCATTACAACTGTTCCAAGACTTATCCAAATTTACACTGGACCGCAGAAGAGCGCTAAAACCCCTAGTGGAGCAGCTGAGGAAAAATAATCTACAGTATAGATGGAAGTTTCCATTCCAATTACAGACACAAAAAGAGGGACTCAATATAGTTTTCAGGGAGCTGGAAGATTTACCGCAGTTTGTGTCAGCTCTTAATCTACCAGAAATAGAACTACCGAACTGGCCCGTTTCATTTATGCAGATGTTTAAATAATCCTACTGGGTTAGACACAATAAATGGGAGTAGGGGATAGAGGGCTCTGGGTATGATGGGGAGGAGGGGGGAGGGTATTGTTGATGAATTTTTTTTTTTTTTTTTCGTAGCAACATGTATGCATTTAATAGATGATGAGACACAAAGGGGGGGGGGTTGAAGAGGGGAATAGATGTTATTGGGCATGTGGGCACACCTATAATTAGGGGCAATTGGGTATATTTTATATCATATAGTTAAAACGCATAGAACTAGATAGGGGGCGGAGTTTTTTCTCCCCCCCCCCCTTTTTTTTTTTTCATACATACACATACACTGGATGCGAATAGGATGTCTGGTTCAGTATATTACACTTTTTCCTTTTATCACCATAGCGGGTTTTGTGCATAAATTCTACAACTATTGTACACATTTTCAATACACTAATTATTGCATATAAGATATTCTTCCCCTCCCGGATCCCCTCTGGATCTGGGGCTTGGTGGGGTTTGGTTTTTTTTTTTTTTCTCTTCATTTTTTCTTTTTCACAGATAATGGTACTTTACACATATAGTGGACACTTAAATGGAGTTTTCTATGGATTTTCTGTATAATTTTTTGTATTATGGCAGTTTGTGAATATATAGAAATGTTGTTATATCCTCTGAGTTGTGAGAGACACAAGACTCTGGTCTGGAACAATGGATGTTTATTTCAGTACACACTGTACACTGCAACATGCATCTCAGGACAGGTACATCTTATATGCTTCCTTACATGTGCTCTAAGATGGCTACTATACCCCTTGACCCTTGTCATCACTCCTGGGTGGAGCCAGCCTTAAAGTAACAGTACATGTGGAACCTTTCAGGTATAACACCTTCCATCCATCCCTAAAAAAAAAAAAAAAAATTACAACAAAACGAGAAAAGGCACAAAACATTAACTAATAACTGTCCAATAACAGTCCTCCAAACACAGGAGATGCGCCAGATATTTCCTGCATCCAGATGTGAGACCAAGCTTCCAGGGACAGTTGCGGGGATACAATGTCATCGGATCACTTTCGGCGGCCCCGTCGAAAGTCTCGTAACCGGTCTGGAAGCTGAAACCGATCAGGAGGGCGACAGTGTCGTTGATGTCGGGCACCCAGCGACTCGGGACTGGAGGAAACAGGGCTGGCCGGAATGGGCACCGGCGGGGCCAAGAAGGGATCCACCAGCTCAGCGGTTGAACAGACCTCCGGACCAGGGTTGGAGGGCTCTGTTGGAGCTGAGTTCAAAAGTTCAGAGTCCCCCCAATCATCAGTCCCCATGCATTCTGATCCGCTGGGAGCAGATCCTTGCGACACTGGTGGTTCAGCTGGCGTCAGGGATTCGGGCAATTGAAAACGAGGTCTGCATGCCGTCTGCAAATGGAACCATCTTCCAGGCAGACCCTATACATCTTGGGTCCCAAAGTCTCTGCAATGACAGCAGGAAGCCACCGGGCGTTGGAAGCCCCATAAGATCGGGCCCATGCCTTTTGTTGGGCTGTGAATCGAGGGAGCTCACCATGTTTGACCATCTTGTCTTGCGACTGCAGTACATGTTCCTGGACTGTTTGAGGACGGAGCATGTCCAAAACAGTCCATGGCTGCCGACCCAGAAGGAGTTCTGCTGGAGTTTTCCCGGTGGTTGCATGTGGTGTGTTTCTGTAAGCAGAAAGGAAGGAGTCCAGCTGCTGGGGTGACAGGGACTGTTGTTTACTTGCAGCCACTGTAGCTTTGAAATAGCGTTTAAAAGTCTGCACAAACCGTTCTGCTTGACCATTAGTAGCCGGGTGGTAAGGTGCAGTCAACTTGTGCTTGATGTTGTGGGCAGTCAGGAAACGCTGAAACTCCTGACTGGTGAATTGTGCACCATTGTCAGTGACGATCTCTCTGGGGTATCCAAACATAGCAGCGAGATGTAACAGTATGGAAACCGTTGCCTTAGTCGTTGGCTGAGTAACAGGAATTACCTCAGGCCACTTTGAATGGGCGTCCACTATGATCAAGAAGGTGTGTCCTCTGATCGGGCCTGCAAAGTCCAAGTGTAGGCGAAACCAAGGAACCGTGGGCCAAGTCCAGGGCTGGACACACCCTCGAGGAGGGTCTATTGCAGTTTGTGCACATCCAGCACAAGCATTTACATATGTTGTGATATCTGAGTCTAGGTTTGGCCACCACACATAGCCTCTGGCTTTTTGTTTCATACGTGTTCCCCCGGGATGACCAGTATGTAGCAAGCCCAGAATGTGTCTCCGGAGGGTCTGTGGAATGATCACTCGGTCTCCCCATAAAACACAGTTGCCAGCCACAGTTAATTCCATACGCCTACGAAAATAAGGTTCATAATCCTGTGTGACGGTTGCAGGCCAACCGGACCGTACCCAGGAGAGTATTGTTTTCAGAAAGGTATCCTTGGCTGTATGGGCTGCTATCTCCCCAGAAGACAAGAAGGACAGGCTGGTGTAACGACAACTCTTGACCGGTGGAGAAGAGTCCATCGACTTCCCTGTCAGTCGGGACATTGCGTCCGCATTCGCATTGGCATCATGACCGCGATACTGGATTTTGTAGCTGTATGCACCCAAGAATAGGGCATAGCGTTGGAGGCGGGCCGCAGTAGTCTGAGAGATGCCTTTGTCAGGGCTAAAGATCTGAAGGAGTGGTTTATGGTCTGTCAGTATGGTGAATTCCCTACCATACAGGTAAAGATGAAACTTCTTAATTGCCCATATCAGCGCTAGAGCCTCTTTGTCAATGTGTGAGTAATTGTTTTCTGCTTTTGTCAAAGACCTGGAGGCAAATGCCACTGGTTTTTCTGACCCATCTGGTAAGATGTGAGATAGTACAGCACCCAGACCATAGGGTGAGGCATCACAAGCCAAGGTGAGAGGCTTCTGGAGGTCATAGTGCACGAGCATGCGTGACGCCAACAGCTTCCGCTTAGAGACTTCAAAAGCCCGTTGGCATGAAGCTGACCAGTCCCATCTTGAATGTTTTTCCAAAAGCTTGTTCAGCGGAAACAAGGTGTGTGCCAGATCTGGCAGGAATTTGTGGTAATAGTTCAGCAAGCCAAGGTATGATCGCAACTGCTGGACGTTGGTTGGGGCTGGAGCTTTGACTAAAGCATCAACCTTGCCTTCCGTGGTGTGTATACCCTCTGCATCCACAAGGTGGCCACAAAACTCCAATTTAGGCACCATGAATTGGCATTTTGCTATGTTCACTTTTAGACCCTGTTCTTGGAGTCTCGCCAACACAAGCTCCACGTTCCGCTTGTGTTCCTGCTCTGTCCGTCCTGTGATGAGCATGTCATCTAGAAGGCACTGTGTGAAAGGAATGCCCGCCAAAATCTCGTCCATTTTTTGTTGCCAAATGGCTGGGGCGGAGGCTACACCAAACACCATCCGATTGTATTCATACAGTCCCTTGTGGGTGTTGATGGTTAGAAACTTGCGGGAAGAAGGATGGACCTCAAACTGTAAATATGCTTGTCTGAGATCAAGCTTGGTGAACTTTTGGCCCCCTGCAAGAGAGGCAAAAATGTCATCTACTCTGGGTAGAGGATACTGGTCTATCTCCAGTTGGGAGTTCAGTGCCATGCGGAAATCGCCACAAATGCGTAAGTCCCCATTCGCTTTCTTTACTGGTACAACTGGTGATGCCCACTCGCTGTGCTCTACCTTGGAGATGACACCTTGTTCCTCCAGCCGACTTAGTTCTGCTTCCACTCCTGCTCGCAGTGCGAAAGGTACTGTCCGAGCTTTGAAGAACTTAGGCTGAGCGTTGGGTTTCAGCTTGAGTCTTACACAGTCGTGCTTTCCCCAACTGGTCATCAAAGACCTTTGGGAAACGCTGCTTCAGGGACACCACCCATCCCTCATTATCTCCTAATGGAATTGTAACAGTGTTACAGGGATTTATGGTGATGTCTGGCATACCAAAGTGAGCAATCCAGTCCCTCCCAAAGAGAGGGGGTCCCCCATTTTCTAGGATGTATAATGGCAGTCTCTTTGTCTGACCCTTGTACAATACCTGTACTTTCGCATAACCCAGTGGGTGGAGTATCTGCTTTGAATATGTCTGCAGTTTGATTGGTGTTGGGCAGACAGTTGTTTGGGTCCGAAGTTGTCTCAATTGTTTCTGGGTGATAACTGAAACTGCTGCTCCTGTGTCTACATCCATCTTGAGTTTCTTTCCCTCCACAGTTACCTCTACAGTCATTGCAGAGGGTGCTGAAAGCATATGATGTATGTCTAATCTGTGGAGCACTTCCTCATCCTCTGACTCAGATAATGTATATCTTCCCACCATATATGTCTTTGTCTTGGGGTTCAGAGGTTGTTTATCTCGCACCTTCTTGCTACGGCAAACTCGTTTAAGATGGCCTGTCCTACCACAATTATGACAGGTCTGATCCTTAAACCGGCAGACTTTGTGGTCATGGTCTGTATTTCCACAACGGTAGCAGGCTGACTCCCGGCTTGGTGGGGGTCTGTATTTCCAGTTTGCGGCAGTTGGCTTGACTGCTGTTCTGAAAACTTCCTGTTTCACCTCTTCTTTTCTGCCCTGGGGGTTCAATTCCTCTGTATCTTTCACAGCCATTTCCATCATTGAAGCTATTTCAATTGGAGGGAGGGATACAGATGATATTTATAGTTATTGTTTGTATGTTTATCAGTACTGCACCAAAGATCACACATACAAATTCAGAGATGGGGATGGTATTTTTTTTTTTTTTCCCCTATTCCATTCACCCCCTCTACGGTAGGGAGGGGGAGGAGGTTTTTTTTTTTTTTTTTTTGGATACACAGCCTTATATAGACTATTAAGTAAGCATTATTATTATGGTAGGGTGTGTCACATATTTTACAGATACTGTAGGATGGTTATAATGTAGAGATGGGGGGTGGGGTGCGTTTTTTTTTTCTCTCCTCCTCCCTCCCATGCCTCGAGGTCCTCTTTCTCCCCCTCTCCTCCCCTCTCCTTTCTGCCTGCCTCTTCGCCTGGTGTTTGGCGTCGGGTTTGGGGGATGGGGTGGGGGGGGAGGGGGGCTATAAGACAGAAGCTCCCTTTAGTTGGAGCGGTTCCCCCTAGATCCCAATACTCAGAGGGATGGTGTATAATATAAAGCAATACATAAGATTGTAATGTATAATGTCAGCGTGTGGCCACCGACTGGGCGGCAGTAATTGGACGTTAGGCTCCAATCTCCCTAAGTTGAGGGAACTTACGTAAAAGTAAGATAGACTGTTTTTTAGTCAATAGAGTACGAATCGGGGTGTGTGTGTGAGTGGATTGTATTGAATTTTTTTCTTGTCCCCCCCCCCCTTTTCCTTTTTTTTTTTTTCTTTTTTTTTTTTTTTTTGGTGTAGTTGTTGTTTTGTCACCTTGGAAATATAATGAATATATGCTCATATAATATTAGGGGTCTCAACTCGGCATCAAAAAGATCTTAGGTTTTATATTCTCTCCATAAACAGAAGGTTGGGATAGTTCTCTTTCAGGAGACTCATTTCCGGACAGACCACATGCCTAACCTACGAAACAAATACTATACTACGTGGTTCCATGATTCCTATGGATACTCGAAGGCGAGAGGGGTATCTATTGCAATTCATAGAACAATCCCTTATCAAATACTGGAAGAATGGCGTAACAGGGATGGCAGAGCAATTTTACTTAAGCTCAATATATATGGTAAAAAGTATACGCTTATAAATCTATATTTACCCAATCAAAATCAGATTAAAACAGGATTACAACTGATTAGTCAACTTATGGAAAAAGCGGAAGGTATAATCATAATTGGGGGTGACTTCAATTTTGTTATGGATAAAAATATAGATACTACAGCACCAAAGACAGTACAGGTTAGTAAGGATAAGAAGAAATTTAAAGAAATTATGCTAAAGTGCCAGCTGGTGGATATTTGGCGTCTTTTGCATCCATCAGAGAAAAATTTTACTTTCTATTCTAAAGTCCATGGATCATATCATCGATTAGATTTTTTTTTAATAAATCAGAGAGGGGTAAATGCTATATTGGCCGCGGAGATTAGTACAATATGGTCTGATCATACGCCCGTTTTTGTGAAAATAGATACATATATGTGCGAGAATAATAGGGGAAATTGGAGACTTAATGATAATTTATTGTATGATAATAAGAAATAAGAAATAAGAAAAGCAATAACGGATTTTGTAAATGATCACATTGGAGACAATACATCCCTGCCAATACAGTGGGAAGCATTAAAGTGTGTGATTCGAGGCCTATTTATAAAGCACGGGGCTAGGCTGAAAAAAATGAAAAATAGTAGAATAACTCAATTATTCAAAGAAATATCCTCTGGGGAAGCCCAACATAAATTAAATCTAACACGAGAAATATTAATAGAAGTAACGAAATTAAAAGCAGAATTACAAACACCGCTAAATGAAAAAACACTTAATATCAGGGATAATAATCGTTCCCTATATTACCAACAACGGATTAAACCAGGCAAATTGTTAGCCAGAACCCTAAAAAATAGAGGTAAAACAACACCTATCATAAAGATAAAAACAGAGTCGGGCGAGGTGAAATATAACCCAAAAGGGATCTTAAATGAGTTCCAGGTATTCTATACGAAATTATATAACATACCTAATTATAGGGCTGACAAAAATCCTGATAAATTTCAACAAGATATACGGCAATATATAAAGGAAACTGCAATACCGGCCTTAACTTCCATAGGAACAACGCAGTTAGAGCAAGATTTCTCTATAGTAGAAATACAAAGAGTGATCGACTCACTAATACTCGGGAAAAGTCCAGGCCCAGATGGGTATACCCCACGTTTTTACAAAACATTTAAAACAGAGCTTATGCCTATAATGAAACAAACCTTTAATGCAGTATCCATAACAATGCCTTTTGGATCACAAAGTATGCAGGCTTACATTACGCTCGTACCTAAACCAGATAAGGATCATACCTTATGTGGAAATTACAGACCAATATCTTTAACGAACATCGATCTCAGAATATACTCAAAAGTTATCGCCAATAGACTTACCCCTATAATACCTGACCATATACACCTGGACCAGGTGGGTTTTGTAAAAGGTAGAGAGGCTAGAGATAATACCTGAAAACTCTTACATTAATGGAATATGCAAGGGAGGGCTCCATCCCATCCTGTCTGCTTTCAATAGATGCTGAAAAGGCATTTGACAGGGTGGGATGGAGCTTCCTTAAAGAGACACTTATACAATGGGGAATAGGACCTGTATTAATAGATAAAATAATGGCCTTATACCATCACCCTACCGCAAAGATCCAGGCGAACAGCGGATTGTCGGGAGAAATACATATAGCAAATGGAACTAGACAAGGCTGTCCATTATCCCCAATATTATACATACTCGTCATGGAGCATCTATTAGGGGGGTTCGGGCGAATAAAGATATACAAGGGGTAAAAGTGGGAGATATAGAGTACAAAATGTCCGTATATGCAGATGATATTTTGCTCTATGTTACAAACCCACTAATAACATTACCAAACCTGATAGCTGAATTTGATCGATTTGGCACCTTAATAACTTCAAAGTCAACTTTAATAAATCTGAGGCATTGAACATCAATATGACAAGAACTATGATAGAATTGCTTAAAAAGGATTTTTCCTTTAGATGGCAAGAAAAGTCTTTCAAATACCTTGGTACATATATCCCCACAGATCTGAAAAAATTGGAGGAATATAATTATGTCCCAATGGTGCAAAAAATAACGAAAACACTCCAGCAATATGAAAAGGGCATTTTCTCATGGATAGGTAGGATAAATATTGTAAAAATTGACATATTGCCCAAAGTATTATATATCCTACAAACGATCCCTATATATCCTGCTACGGGCATTGTGAAAAAACTGACCAGAGCAATTGGACACCTAGAATAAATAGAAAGATACTAAATAAGTCTAAAAAAGACGGCGGCCTTGCCCTCCCGGACATAGCAACTTATCTAAGTGCAATAATGATTACCAGAATCGTGGACTGGTTCCAAAATAGGAACAATAAACAGTGGGTGAAATTGGAGGAGGAGATCACAGGATTAAAACTGAAATCCCTACCTTGGATTCAAAGAGAACAAAGATCGACAGATGGCGTTATACCCTCTTTAGTAGTTTCAACAATGAAAGCTTGGGATAATATGATCAAAAAGGGGATGGGTTCTACTTTTAGAGGGCCTATGACCCCATTATTTGATAACCCTGAATTTCCACTTGCACTAAGAGCAAAGACTTTTCTTAAATGGAAAAGACATGAAGATACAAGGATAATAGAAACCTTGGTGGGGAACAATGTGCTCCCATTGGCGATGATGGGAGAGGATCATAAAAATGAATGGATGCAACATGGTCTACTCCAAAGATATGTGGCATCCCTGGTAAAAGAAGTAGCAATGGATAGGCCCTTAAGAGCCTTAGAAAAAATTTTTACTCAAGAAGAGAGACCTTTACATGTACTATCTAAGGTATATAAAATCTTGAATGACGAAAGCCAAAGCCAGGTGATATCATATATTAAGAAATGGGAGGAGGAACTGGGGATAGAGATCCCTAGGAAAAAATGGGAAAAAGCTATTGCAGTAACCCATAAACTTTCCGTATCTATTAAGCATCAGGAAAGAAATTATAAGATATTAGCTAGATGGTATAAGTGCCCGAAAGATCTTCATAGGATGAACCCAAAAATAAAGAAGAATGTTGGAGATGTCAAGAAACATCAGGTACCATGTCTCATATGTGGTATTATTGTCCCAAAATCCTACCATTTTGGCAAAAGATATTTGAAATCTACAGGGCTATGACAGGGAACGAAATATACCCAGATATACTAACAACAGTACTATCTATGATACCTGGTTCAATAAAAAATATAAAAAGAGACCCATTAAAATATTTCTTAACTGCTGCACGTACTTGTATAGCGAGAAAATGGAAAAATGGAAATACGCCCTCCATGATGGAATGGGAATGTGAAATGGCAGAAATGCGGACCCTAGAGGAGAGAAAAGTGCTAGAGGAGGGTTCAAATAAACAGATAAAACAAATACAAGCCCAATGGGCTAGATGGGTAGATTATAGTGCCTCCTCACAACTGCTATGTGATGGATAGAAACATGTGGATTTTTGGTGACAGGAGATTTTGTGTTTCCGGGTGGATTTTTTTTTTTTTCCTTCCCCTGTATGATTGGAAGGCCAGAGTGAATGGGTGAATGGGGGGTGCTACAGGTGTTTTTATGTGTTTAATTTAAATTAGTTAGTTAGTAAGGGAGTGGATGTAGACTTGAATCACACTGAAGATATACTACTTTTGATGTGAATGTGTTTGGAATGTTATGTCATAAAATGTAAAATGTTTTGGATAAATAAAGATATTTAAAAAAAAAATTGGCGTGGAGTTCCCCCTCAAGATTCATACCAAACGCAGTGCCTGGTATTGGCGGCGATCCAAGTCGGATCCCCGCACCAGTGTGAACCCGGCTCGCAAGGTGTCAATCTCACCAATAAAAGTGGCGAGATTGACACAATATCAGACAACAATAAAGAAGTTGACCAAAGAGTTGTGGTAAAGAGCTGAAAAACCTGTCGTCTGTATGCAAGACAAACTTTTGGGCAACGCCCTTTGTACAAAAATCCAAGGGAAAGTTTGTACAAAGTCCTATCATGTGTATGGGGCTTTAGACCCTAGATCTCTCCTCTGCCCTCAAAGCATCTGACCACACCAAGATAGGTGTGATAAAATGCTTTCCCAATTTCCCAATGGCACTGTTTACTTCCGGCGAAATCTAAGTCATGAAATGCTCAGAGCTTCCGGTTTCTTAGGCCATAGAGATGTTTGGAGCCATTCTGTTCTCTGATCAGCTCTATGGTCATCTGGCTGAATCACCAGCTGCATTTTCAGGTTCCCTGTTGGGACAGGAAAGCCAGAGAAAAACATGGAAGATGGTGGGGGGGGGGCATTCCCTCTAACTGCTTGTAAAAGCAGTCTAGAGGCTAGTTAGCTGCTAGGATTGCTTTTACATGAAAGCCGACCGCTGGCTGAAAAGAATGATACCAAGATGATACCTAAACCTGCAGGCATGATTCTAATATAACCACTCAAAGTCCAGCAACATACCAGTACGTTGCTGGTCCTTGTTGGGCATATATTGTAAACTTTTTTTTCATGCAGCCTGTGGGCTGAATGAAAAAAGATATTGATCGGTGGGTATGCCCACCATTAGAATACCTCCCTTCATCCACCCACTTCTAATGATGGGCATACATGCACCGTTTATATATGCTGAAGCATGGGGCCATCCTCCCGCAAAAGGTAGGAGCAAATCGCTCCTCCACCCACTGCTACCCCCGCGCTTTGGCATATATGCTGAAGTATGTAACTGTGGTGGTGAAATCACCTCCGACAGCGCTGGAGTCACGGCTTTATATATCGTGGGAGCAAACGCTGCTGCTGTCAAGATGAATAAATCCGCGCTGCAACTGAATGGCGTACCTGCTAAGCAAATGATGGTTAACAATAAAACAAAGTAACATTACAGTATATCAGTAATGCCCCGTACACACGGTCGGATTTTCCGATGGAAAATGTGTGATAGGACCTTGTTGTCGGAAATTCCGACCGTGTGTAGGCTCCATCACACATTTTCCATCAGATTTTCCGACACACAAAGTTTGAGAGCAGGATATAAAATTTTCTGACAACAAAATCCGTTGTTGGAAATTCCGATCGTGTGTACACAAATCCGACGGACAAAGTGCCACGCATGCTCAGAATAAATAAAGAGATGAAAGCTATTGGCCACTGCCCCGTTTATAGTCCTGACGTACGTGTTTTACGTCACCGCGTTCAGAATGATCGGATTTTCCGACAACTTTGTGTGATCGTGTGTATGCAAGACAAGTTTGAGCCAACATTCATAGGAAAAAATCCTAGGATTTTGTTGTCGGAATGTCCGAACAAAGTCCGACCGTGTGTACGGGGCATAAGATTTACCATACCTGCAAAGCAAATACAAAAAAAATTAGTAAAAAATAAAACATTTAACGCAACCTGTGCCTAAAATATATATATATGCCGAAGCATGGGGGCATCCTCCCGCAAAAGGTAGGAGCAAATCGCTCCTCCACCCACTGCTGCCCCCACGCTTCGGCATATATGCTGAAGTATGTAACTGTGGTGGTGAAATCACCTCTGACAGAGCTGGAGTCACGGCTTTATGTATCGTGGGAGCAAACGCTGTTGCTGTCAAGATAAATAAATCCGCTCTGCAGCTGAATGGCGTACCTGAAAACAAAAAAAATGGTTACCAATAAAACACAGTAAACAGTAAAGTATAAAAAAATTGCATACCTATAAAGCAAACATGATAAAAACATAATAACAATAAAAAATTGCAGAATAGAATACAGTAAAAAAGAGCAGAACAATAGAGAGAGAATAGAGAGAAAACAATAAAACTACAACTATTTTTTTTTTTTTTTTATATATTTTTTTTATTTTTTTTACACTTTTTTTTGTAACTTTTGTAACTGGTACCAGTGTTGGGTCTCTCAAAATGCGATGGCATCTTGGGAGACCCTGTGAAAATGTGTGCTAGTCTGTGCAGTGCTGTACCCTACGCTAATACTCAACTAGTGTATGGTAGCGTTCAAAACATTCACCAATGCAAAGACCAGCATTGTCAGGACAGGAGGGACAATAATACCGGGTGTCACGCCTATATCTGCGCTTGCTGCAGACATGACATCTTTTTTGGTGGGCTTGTTGGGTAGGGGTACTCGGGAGGACATAAGGAAAATGCCTCTTATGCAGCCAGCTTACTGCATTTGGTTGGGGAAGGTGAGGTGGAGCACCGTCTGGATACAGAAGGGCTCTGACGATCTCTTCCTGGAATTTAAGGAAGGATCCAGTCTGTCCTGAAGCTCTGTATAGCACATAAGCATTCAGCAAAGCCAATTGAAATACAGTACCTGACCGCGAGATTGTGTTTCCAGCGCGATACCATCGCGCTGGTTCTCGGCGACAGGGTACTGTGAATGTCGCGCTGGCTCGCTCATCGGGAAAGGAAAACTTTGTTTTCCTTCCGCGATGAGTGACAGGCAGCGCTGACAGCTGTCTGGTATGAATCCTGAGGCGGGAACACCGCGCCAAATTTTCAATGAAAAAACCGGCGTGGGTTCCCCCCTCGGAGGCATACCAGGCCCTTAGGTCTGGCATGGATTGTAAGGGGAACCCCCTATGCCGAAAAATCGGCGTGGGGGTCCCCCCCAAATCCATACCAGACCCTTATCCGAGCATGCAGCCCGGCCGGCCAGGAAAGGGGGTGGGGACGGGCGAGCGGCCCCCCCCCTCCTGAGCCGTACCAGGCCGCATGCCCTCAACATGGGGGGGTGGGTGCCTTGGGGGAGGGGGGCGCCCTGCGGCCCCCCCACCCCAAAGCACCTTGTCCCCATGTTGATGAGGACAAGGGCCTCTTCCCGACAACCCTGGCCGTTGGTTGTCGGGGTCTGCGGGCGGGGGGCTTATCGGAATCCGGGAGCCCCCCTTAATAAGGGGGCCCCCAGATCCCGGCCCCCCACCCTGTGTGAATGAGTTTGGGGTACATGGTACCCCTACCCATTCACCTAGGGAAAAGTGTCAATGTAAAAAAAAACACACTACACAGGTTTTAAGAATAATTTATTAGTCAGCTCCGGGGGTCTTCTTCCGACTTCGGGGGGTCCCCTTCCGACTTCTCCCGGTGTTCGGCCTCTTCTCCCGGTGTTCGGCCTCTTCTCCCGGGCCCCACCGCTATCTTCTTCCAGCTCTATTGCCAGCGAGAGGCCCGGTCTGCTGCCGCTGTCTTGTCGCCGCTGTCTCGCCGCCGCTGTCTCGCCGCCGCTGTCTTGCCGCTTCTTCTCTTCTTTTCTTCTTCCCCGATGTTGACACGACGCTCTCTCCGACTCGAATGCTGTGTGCGAGCTGCGGAGCCATTTATATAGGCGGTAACCCCGCCCCCTTACGACGTCATGGTCCCAGCATGCGCAGGGACTCTGGCGTCATAAGGGGGCGTGACCCCAGAGTCCCTGCGCATGCTGGGACCATGACGTCGTAAGGGGGCGGGGTTACCGCCTATATAAATGGCTCCGCAGCTCGCACACAGCATTCGAGTCGGAGAGAGCGTCGTGTCAACATCAGGGAAGAAGAAAAGAAGAGAAGAAGCGGCAAGACAGCGGCGGCGAGACAGCGGCGGCGAGACAGCGGCGACAAGACAGCGGCAGCAGACCGGGCCCCTCGCTGGCAATAGAGCTGGAAGAAGATAGCGGTGGGGCCCGGGAGAAGAGGCCGAACACCGGGAGAAGAGGCCGAACACCGGGAGAAGTCGGAAGGGGACCCCCCGAAGTCGGAAGAAGACCCCCGGAGCTGACTAATAAATTATTCTTAAAACCTGTGTAGTGTGTTTTTTTTTACATTGACACTTTTCCCTAGGTGAATGGGTAGGGGTACCATGTACCCCAAACTCATTCACACAGGGTGGGGGGCCGGGATCTGGGGGCCCCCTTATTAAGGGGGGCTCCCGGATTCCGATAAGCCCCCCGCCCGCAGACCCCGACAACCAACGGCCAGGGTTGTCGGGAAGAGGCCCTTGTCCTCATCAACATGGGGACAAGGTGCTTTGGGGTGGGGGGGCCGCAGGGCGCCCCCCTCCCCCAAGGCACCCACCCCCCCATGTTGAGGGCATGCGGCCTGGTACGGCTCAGGAGGGGGGGGGCCGCTCGCTCGTCCCCACCCCCTTTCCTGGCCGGCCGGGCTGCATGCTCGGATAAGGGTCTGGTATGGATTTGGGGGGGACCCCCACGCCGATTTTTCGGCATAGGGGGTTCCCCTTACAATCCATGCCAGACCTAAGGGCCTGGTATGCCTCCGAGGGGGGAACCCACGCCGGTTTTTTCATTGAAAATTTGGCGCGGTGTTCCCGCCTCAGGATTCATACCAGACAGCTGTCAGCACTGCCTGTCACTCATCGCGGAAGGAAAACAAAGTTTTCCTTTCCCGATGAGTGAGCCATCTCGGCGCTGGCCCCTGCGACGGGGCTCGTAGGTGTCAAATCTCGCCGAGAAGTGCAGCGAGATTGACACAATATCGCGGTCACCTACTGTAAATAAACACACTCTTTTTTGGACCAGCGTCTGGCCTTACGGGCAACTAGGTATGGCGCCAACAACTGGTCGTTGAGGTCCACCCCTCCCATATTTTGGTTATATTCGTGGACACAGAGGGGTTTCTCCACAACAGCAGTCGCCGTAGTAATTTGGACCGTCGTATCTGCATGAAGGGAGGTAAGAACGAAAACATTCTTATTATCCCTCCACTTTATAGCGAGCAAATTATTACACTGCAAGCAGGCTCTCTCCCCCAGCCTAAGACGGGAATCTACAAGCCGCTGGGGAAAGCCCCAGGGATTAGGTCGCACAGTGCCACATGCTCCAATCTGATGATCAAAAAGGTGACTAAAAAGAGGCACGCTCATGTAATAATTGTCCACGTACAAGTGGTACCCCTTTTCCGAATAAGGGTGACACCAAGTCCCACACTATCTTGCCAGCGCTTCCTATGTAGTCAGGGCAATTTGTCGGCTCTTCGTGACTATCATTGCCCTCGTAAACCATAAAACTACATGTATAGCCTGTGGCCCTGTCACAGAGCTTATACATCTTGACCCAGTATCTGGCACGCTTGCTGGGAAGGTACTTTTTGAATGACAAGCAGCTAGAAAACGTAATCAGGGACTCATCAATGCAGACAACTTGATGGGGAGTAAACAAGTCTGCAAAACGTTGGTTGAAGTGGTTTACGAGGGGCCAAATTTTGTAGAACCGATCGTATTCAGGGTCTCCACGAGGACGACAGAGTTCATTGTTGTTGAAGTGCATGAACCGCAAAATCTGCTCGTATCGTGCCCTGGCCATGGAGGCAGAGAACACGGGCATATGGTAAATTGGGTCAGTGGACCAATATGACCGCAACTCACTCTTTTTATTTATGCCCATGTTGAGGAAAAGGCCCAGAAAGATCTTAAATTCGGAAACCGTAATTGGTTTCCAATCTCTGGCAAGGGAGGACTGGGGATTAGTGGCGATGTGTTGACCAGCATACAAATTGCTTTGGTCCACAATAGATCTATAGAGAATATCGGTGAAAAACAGCGAATAAAAATCCAGTGACATAAAATCAACAGTATGGGTGCTGCAGAAGTGGTGGTTTCCCAATTCTGATTGGTGAATGCAGCAGGAAGGGCACTATAGGCAAGACGGGCCTGTGTTCGTCTTCTTGGTGGCAGCGGGACACTACTTGTGCTTGCCACCTCACCAGCTTGAACTGCACTTATGGGATTTGCCACGTCACCACGTGTTACTGCAGTGCTGGATGCACGACCAGGGTGTACTAGGTCGGTGTACTAGGCGGCTGGTGCTTGCCAGTTCACCAGAAGGAATAGCGGCACTAGTACTTTTCTGCTCCATATGAGGGGCCTGCGGTTCTTGCACATCAAGGACAGAAGAAGAACTTCGGGGTCTGGTACGCCTGACCTTGGCAGGGACCACAACTCCATCGTCAGAGCTATCTGTCATGGAGCCGCTGTCCTCTACAGGACCGTATTCTGAGCCTGAATCTGACAGATGAGTGACTTCCTCTTCACTATCTGTCATGCTCAGAAACGTGTAGGCCTCTTCACTAGTGTATCTTCGATTTGCCATTTTGGGCTCTAAATTTAGTGGTACACTAGTGAGACTCACAGGCAAAAAAGCTCCTGACTGTTAGCGACTGTATCAAAATGCTACCAACAAAAACTTTAGCGATGGCAGGGATCAGGCCTGATGCTGCAGTTATGTGTGCTTAGTGTTTTGTAAGTGACAGTGATCAATCGATACTCCACTTGGGTGGGCTGGGCTGGGCTGGGCCGAGGGGCAAAACGCAGGTGCTAGCAGGTATCTGGGCTGATCCCGCTAACACTGCATTTTTGGGAACCCTAAACTGCTGGGGACGCCAGTATAGATCTGATCGGATCAGATATTGATCTGTTCAGATACTATAGCACTAAGGGAGGTGTATGCTGCGTGCGTGGGTGTTAGCGGTATTGGCGCTAACCTGACGCTGCCTGGGGTGACGCAGACCCTATCTGACCCTAAAACTTAACTTATATCACCTCCGGGCGATTAGGGGGTTAAACTTTTATAAGGTAATAAACAACGGGTGCCCTCAAACTATAATAAACAAACTAACTAACCAGCGTCACCCATAACAGTTATATGGTGATCACTGGTGAAAGGATTAACTAGGGTCAATCAGGGGGTTAAAACCTTTATTAGGTGGTATATGGGGGTCCCTGTCGCTATAAAACGGTGACGGCGAACCTATATACTTACCTCCCTAACTAGCGTCACCTGTGTCACTAATACAGCGATCAGAAAAACGATTGCTTAGTGACACTGGCAACAGGGGGTGATCAAGGGGTTAAAACTTTATTGGGGGGGTTAGGGGGTACCCTAGACCTAAAGGGGGGTACCCCAGACCTAAAGGGGGCTAACCCTAACTGCCCTACCACTTATAACTGTCACAAACTGACACCAATGCAAAAAAAAAACTGCTATTGGTGCCCCTGTGACAGGGGGTACAGGGGGGTGATCGGGAGGTGATCGGGGGGTGATGGGGGTTGAAAAGTGTGCCTGCGTGTTCTACTGTAAGTGTAGTGTTGGTGCAACTCACATTTATGTCTTCTCTCCTCGGCGCCGGAACGAAAAGACCGGCTCGAGGAGAGATGACATCACTTCCTCTGCCACTATTTACATTACAGCAGCAGAGGAAGATTTTAATTCGTGGGGAGCGATCGCGAGGGGGTGGCCATGAATGAGTGGCCTCCCCCTCAGCCTGTATCGCTTCCCTAACGAAGCCGACCTCCTCGGGCATGGGGGCGGGCGCAATGTGCCCCCCGCCCGCAGAAGACAGATCACGTACCAGGTATGTGATTTTGCCTGCCCGTGCCATTCTGCCACAGTATATCTGCGTTAGGCGGTCGGCAAGTGGTTAACTGTACTTCTGCCTTGGTCTGATTTCATGGTTTCTGACACTATCCAGAGGTCCATTACAAGGATCACCCCTCATTTCCTGTATTGCTGAAAACAGTTTCACCAAACAGGAGGTGAGGGGATCTCTCCAACAGCAACACAGACAGAAATAAAAATTAAAAATTAAAAAAGTAAAAATTGAGTACGAGTGCATATGCTGCTGAATTTATCTTGGACACTTTAATCACACCAATTTCATATCAATTTAATTAACTTGATTGGGTCCTTTCAAATATACAATTAACATCCAAGCCCTAATAAAGGGAGATTGTTCAAACCCCAGAAACACATTGATTATTGTATATTTTTTTGAACCATTTTGGGCTGACGATCTTTGTGCAACTTCTTATTTTCTGGATTATCACTCTAGGGACACCAGGGTCACCAGTCAGGGCCTCACCAAGGCCACTGTGCATTAAGAAATTGAATGGGATTAACCATTGAGAATTAAAAAATAACAGATATTGATATTTTTACATACATTGCTCCAGATTGGATGATTATAACTACACTATATTATCAAAAGTATAGGGATGCCTGTCTTTATACACACATGGCATCTCAGTCTTAGTCTGTAGGGTTCAATATTTAGTTGGCCCACCCTTTGCAGCTATAGCAGCTTCACCTCTTCTGGGAAGGTTGTCCACAAGGTTTAGGAGTGTGTTTGTGAGGTCAGGTACTGATGTTGGATGAGAAGGCTCACCCTTGCCTTTATGGACCTTGCTTTGTGCACTGGTGCTCAGTCATGTTGGAACAGGAAGGGGCCATCCCCAAACTGCTCCCACAAAGTTGGGAAAGTTGCCAAAGGTGTTCTAATAGGTTGGGGTCAGGACTCTGTTCAGGCCAGTCAAGTTCCTCCTCCCCAAACGTGCTCATCCATGTCTTTATGGACCTTGCTTTGTGCACTGGTCCAAATCATTTGGTGGAGGGGGGATTATGGTGTGGGGTTGTTTTTCAGGGGTTGGGCTTGGCCCCTTAGTTCCAGTAAAGGGAACTCTTAGGGCGTCAGTATACCAAAACATTTTGGACAATTTCATGCTCCCAAATTTGTGGGATCAGTTTGGGGACGGCCCCTTCCTGTTCCAAAATGACTGCACACCAGTGCACAAAGCAAGGTCAAATACTTTTGACAATATAGTGTATTTATGTACCATACTTATTTAATCCCTCTAAAACACGTGTCAAACACAAGGCCTGCGGGGCAAATCCGACTCTCCAGACCATTTCATGTGACCCTCACATCTCTCCTGCAACACCCCCCACGTCTCCACCCCTACCTTGTCTCAGCAGTCTTGACAAGGTCAGAACTCCTCCACCAGATCCTGGGCTTCTTCCTGCAGCCATGGAGAGGCTCGTCTTGGCCCCCTCCCCTTCTCAGCAGTCAGCAGCAGAGAGGAGGGCAGAACTCCTCCTACAGATCCTGGGCCTCTCTGTGCAGCCGAAGCACACTCTCGTCTCTACCACCCCTAATCTCCGCATTCAGCATACTCCGGAAGCTGACTCCAGCCCTCCTCTGGTCCTCCTCCAGACCCTCCACTTTCTGCTTCCCAGCATTGCAGTAGCACAATGTAAGTGGGGTGCACTGTGATGTAAGGGAGGGTGGGGGACTCTTGACTTTTCTGATGGTCGGGGGTTCTTGACATCTTAAGTGGGGGGTGGGGTGCTCTGCAAATCTAGTTCTACAGATATAACTGGACCCTTGAGGGCAACCATAATGCTAATAGGGCCCGTGATGAAATTGAGTTTGACACCCCTGCTCTAAAATAAAGAAATCACTGTAATAGGCACCACTACAATCTCCACTAGCTTATGGGTTCCATGCTGAGTGGTTGCCCTGCTGCATTGTGAACATACAAGTTTGGATGCTCAGCATGGGCGCCAATTAGAGAATATCACAATGAATGCAAAGTGCTCTGATTGGAGGAGGTGGGGATTGTGATGTCATCGCCCCTCCTTTCCCCCTTTGCAATCAAAGAACAGGATAATAAGCAACATATTCAGTAGCCACTTCATCAGGAAAGGTGAACAGTATACTTTAGTGAACAGGATCTGTTCTCATTTCCTTTGCCCTGGGTATACGGGGCAGATCCCCCCCGTTAAAGTGTACACTTTTCCCTGACACTAAAGAGCCAAAAATGTATTGTTGGTTTGTTTTACATGTTCTAATGATGACTAAATATTCACCTTCCTAAAGAACCTATTTGAGGGCACCTTTTTATTTAATGGCATCTTTGTTGACACATTGGTTCCATTCAGGGGCCTCATTTCTTCTACCATTATTCTCCGGAACCTGATCACAGCCTTGCTCAGCGCAGGATTCTCCTGAAAACCCGAAGTAGCATCAAGTATGCCCTCCTCTTGTTCTGAGTGGGGACAGATACTCTTCACTGGGCATGAGCTTCAAGTTCAAGTCGAACATGAGTTAGACTCTAACATCGGCTTTTCGATCGTTCAACGAAGATCAAACATTATAGGGGGCGTTCGCGCAAAATTGAGCGGCGCATCATGCCCCATGATGCACTGCGTCATCACAGTGCATTGCTGGCTGATGATTGGCCAAGCATGCGCTATGACCCGCATGCTTTGGCCAATCACAGCACCGTAAGCAAAGAGAGCCATAATTGGCCAAAGGCAGGGTGCCTTTGGCCAATTATGGCTCAGGGGGTTAAGCCCACGCCCCACAATATATAAGGCTGTTTGCACGTCACCCTTGTGTAGTGTGTTGCTGGCGGAGAGAGAGAGAGAGAGTGTAATCTCATTTACTTTGAGCAGGCAGTTTATTCAGTTAGCTAGATCTCACTGCAGACCGTTCCTGCTGCACTGTTTCTAACTTACTTCAGGAAGGCAGTTAATTCCGTTAGCTGCAGTGTATTTTGTATATATGTACATCCCGGCTTTGTATATATATATATATATATATATATATATATATATATATATATATATATATATATATATATACACTGTATCCAGTTTAGCTAGATCTCACTGCAGACTGTTCCTGCTGTACTGTTTCTAATCTACTTCAGACAGGCAGTTGATTCAGTTAGCTGCAGTGTATTTTGTATATATATATATATATATATATATATATATATATATATATATATATATATCACTAACTCACGGTGGAGCTGCTGGTTTAAGCGGGTCTGTTACCTTCACTTTGCTTCCCTCTGTTTCACCGGCACCGGGTCTATGGTTCCGTTGAGTTTACTTCTGGACGACACACGCACCAACACTGGAGTATGTTTTCAATGCTTTATTAAACAGACAAACTTTAGGAAGTAGCAGGAAAGAGGCGGAAAAGGAAACTTTCAGGAGAAACTCAAATATTTTCTTGTAGAATCTTAGCAGCAAATATCCTGGTAGAATTCAGATAATTATGTGGAATGCGCTCCCCTTGTGGGACACACTCCTTGCTCATCTGGATAGGCCTCTCTCACCGGTCTAGCAGCCAGCACGCAGAACGAATCAAAAGTCTCTGCCCCAGACTTGTTTGGGGGGTAAATCCGTATGATCCTCTGCCACAGGATGTATCAGATTTCTCTGCAGTGAAAGTCAGTCACAGTGCCTGAACCTTTAAGCCAACCCGGCAACACTATGTTGTATACTTTCGGATACGTCCTTCAACCGAGTCACCAGGCCCCTCTATAGACCAGCTCACCGCGTGATCTCTCCAAGACGGGTCCTCCCCTGGGATCTCCTCGGCTGTCCAGCTTCGTCACACAGGACCGACAGCTTAGGACCATTCCTCGGCCCCGGTGGTAGGCCCCAGACAAGCCTCTGGACCCACCCCTGCGCCATTGTATCGTGGGCCTCCCGATTGGAGGACCACGAGGTAGCTCCTTAACGCATACCTGTCGGCCAGGAGGGCCAGCAGGTGGCTGTAAAATGAACCCTAGAACATGGTGTCTGTCCCATAAATACCCTCTTCCCAGAATGCAACTCGGAGGACCACCTCCACCAAGCTTGTCTCCGAAAGAGGAGCATCTATACACTTCGACACGCTGCCTTTCCAACACTGACCAGTGGCAACAGCGACACCCACCATAACAAAGGCGAACCTTCCTAACACACAATTTACTAAATTTAACTTGGGTAGATTGTAAATCTACCAGCGCTACATACTACCCCCACTACAATAGACGTTGTCCCCAACGTCTGTCCCAACACAGTAACAGTAAATTTCAAGCCTGAGAGTAAGCATTTGAGTTTCTTATAACTTTAGATAGGCAAAGAGAGTGAGAAAGGACAGTTTAAAGACATTATGAGACTTATATCTTTTAAAACATTATGTGCACAGCCGCGAACAAAACCACAATATAATTGTACACAACCTCACTAACTAACTAGCTGAAAAGCCTCCCAGCTATACATATGATCCGATGATCCCTGAAAAGGAAACATAGTTACGCACACATATATACATATCCTATACAACAGTAGGAGCAAAGCCTCATTAAAAAATGAAACTCTCTTCCCACAATCTATACTACAAAACTTTTGTAGTCCATCCCTGCATAAGAACTCTTCTTTTTTTTTATAAAAGAAATCCAGAACACAGAACAAGATCCATAGATCTTGACCACACAGATCTCCTCACCCTGTCGCTATCTAACTAGGTAACTTCAAAGTGGTAGTGTCCATAATTACCAGTAAAACCGAGGATCTGGCAAAGTCACATATTTTCCTTCTTTATTCACAGTGGTAATAAAATATACAGCATTGTCCTTTCCCGGTCTGCAGATTACCACCTTATCAGCATAGATGTGCCGACCATAGTTCCAATGTACAAAGCATCCGTTGAAACGTTCATCCATCCGGACAGAACATTCAGTCTTTCTAAAGGGCTTAGGCACAGACAAGTAGTCCCAAATAGCTTCACTGTACCAAAGCTCCCAATTAGCTTCAATCTCCCGCATGACATCCTTCGGCACATAGGGAAACTCCAAACCATACTCTGTGGCCACATGCTTGTTTAACATCCTTTGCAAGCGAGCAAGTTTTGGCAAAGATCTGTCTCTCCCCATACCAGGCGGTACACAGGAATCTAATGACTTTTTCACCATAGACCCAGCCGGTGTCTGTAGCGAACCAATAACTTTTAACAAAGTCCCAGCAACAGCACTGTGCGTCTCCACACAGGGTGATGTCTTCCTAGAACTCATGGCAGTCCATTCAGGAAGGGTCATTGTGGAGGCAACATCCTCGCCTTGTGACCACAATAGCTCTTGCGACATGGTTTCAAATAAGTCATCATCCCCGGAAAGATCCGACATGGATTCTATTTCCGAGTCTCTCTATTCTTCCGCTGGCAAATACTTATTTACAGTCCCCAACAGTGGCTTACCCGTCCCAGGCGTAGACTCTGGTAGTTCTGGCTCAGGTAACCTCTGGGTTAGGCCTCGACCACGGCCATGGGAAGCCTTCACATAGCCCACCTTCTTCTGAGTAGGCACCATAGGAGTAGGTGTAGTGGACTCAGAAACCAAAGTAATGTCTCCTGATGAGACAGCAGCAGCAGCGTCTCTTTCTGAAACATTGTCAGTATCAACAGGCAAAGTGGCGGCCCATCGCTCTCTCTCTGTAGCGGTAGCAGCTTCCACTGTAGCGATACCTGTCACCCAATCCATCCGATAGGCACAGGGCGGCATGGTAGGTGGCTCCACCACAAACAAGTACTCTCTACACTGCGGACATCGGCCGAATGGACGAAGATGTACGGCCAATCCTCCACATCGATGACAGGTCATGCCCAGTCCCTCAACATCTCCCGAGGTATACAGGACAAACCTCCCCTGCAGCTTCATTCGATCTCCAGTATCCATGAGCAGAGTTCCAGATTGCACAGTATTCATCACGGTGCTTGCAGGGAACACTCTGGGTCCCACAACCGATTGCAACGCCGAAAAAAACATGGCCACACTCTGATCTTTTCAGCATGATCACGAGGCCTCTCCTCTCCTCTGGCGTCAAGCACGCTACATGAGTCCCACGCGGTAGCAAGTAGGGTAACTCCTCCCACTTGTTCTTTCAGTCACGTAGCTCCTGGGCCTTTTCTGGCACCCAGCGTGTACGCACTCAAAAGCAAAGTCCTGCAGTTTAAACTTTCCTCTTCCTGAAAATTTTTTTCTCTCAAAGTTCAGCTCTCTCTGTAAACTCCCGGTAAAACACTCCACTGTGTTGCAATAATTGAGGGTCAACAAATCCTGGATGACGCACCCACATTTAGCACTAACTCACGGTGGAGCTGCTGGTTTAAGCGGGTCTGTTACCTTCACTTTGCTTCCCTCTGTTTCACGGGCACTGGGTCTAGGGTTCCGTTGAGTTTACTTCTGGACGACACACGCACCAACACTGGAGTACATTTTCAATGCTTTATTAAACAGACAAACTTTAGGAAGTAGCAGGAAAGAGGCGGAAAAGGAAACTTTCAGGAGAAACTCAAATATTTTCTTGTAGAATCTTAGCAGCAAATATCCTGGTAGAATTCAGATAATTATGTGGAATGCGCTCCCCTTGTGGGACACACTCCTTGCTTGTCTGGATAGGCCTCTCTCACCGGTCTAGCAGCCAGCACGCAGCACAAATCAAAAGTCTCTGCCCCAGACTTGTTTGGGGGGTAAATCCGTACGATCCTCTGCCACAGGATGTATCAGATTTCTCTGCAGTGAAAGTCAGTCACAGTGCCTGAACCTTTAAGCCGAACCGGCAACACTATGCTGTAAAGTTACTTCTTTTAGATACGTCCTTCAACCGAGTCACCAGGCCCCTCTATAGACCAGCTCACCGCGTGATTTCTCCAAGACGGGTCCTTCCCTGGGATCTCCTCGGCTGTCCAGCTTCGTCACACAGGACTGACAGCTTAGGACCATTCCTCGGCCCCGGTGGTAGGCCCCAGACAAGCCTCTGGACCCACCCCTGTGCCATTGTATCATGGGCCTCCCGATCGGAGGACCATGAGGTAGCTCCTCAACGCATACCTGTCGGCCAGGAGGGCCAGCAGGTGGCTGTAAAACGAACCCTAAAACATGGCGTCTGTCCTATAAATACCCTCTTCCCAGAATGCAACTCTGAGGACCACCTCCACCGAGCTTGTCTCAGAGACAGAGGAGCATCTATACACTTTAACACGTTTCCTTTCCAACACTGACCAGTGGCAAAAGCGACACCCACCGGTCAGCACAGAAACACACACAACGTCAGCCAAGCTGGAATACAGGCGAACCTTTAACCTTCCTAACACACAATTTACTAAATTTACCTAACCTGCGGTAGATTGTGAATCTACCAGCGCTACATTTTTTTCCTCATTAATGTACACACAGCACCCCATATTGACAGAAAAACACAGAATTGTTGACATTTTTGCAGATTTATTAAAAAAGAAAAACTGAAATATCACATGGTCCTAAGTATTCAGACCCTTTGCTGTGACACTCATATATTTAACTCAGGTACTGTCCATTTCTTCTGATCATCCTTGAGATGGTTCTACACCTTAATTTTAGTCCAGCTGTGTTTGATTATACTGATTGGACTTGATTAGGAAAGCCGCACACCTGTGTATATAAGACCTTACAGCTCACAGTGCATGTCAGAGCAAATGAGAATCATGAGGTCAAAGGAACTGCCTGAAGAGCTCAGAGACAGAATTGTGGCAAGGCACAGATCTGGCTAACGTTACAAAAAAATTTCTGCTGCACTTAAGGTTCCTAAGAGCACAGTGGCCTCCATAATCCTTAAATGGAAGACGTTTGGGATGACCAGAACCCTTCCGATAGCTGGCCGTCCGGCCAAACTGAGCTATCGGGGGAGAAGAGCCTTGATGAGAGAGGTAAAGAAGAACCCAAAGATCACTGTGGCTGAGCTCCAGAGATGCAGTCGGGAGATGGGAGAAAGTTGTAGAAAGTCAACCATCACTGCAACCCTCCACCAGTCGGGTCTTTATGGCAGAGTGGCCCGACGGAAGCCTCTCCTCAGCTGAAGGTTTACCTTTCAACAAGACAATGACCCTAAAATAATAACTAATAATAAGCTAAAATAAGCTAAAATAACGAAGAAGTGGCTTCACAACAACTCCGTGACTGTTCTTGAATGTCCCAGCCAGAGCCCTGACTTAAACCCAATTGAGCATCTCTGGAGAGACCTAAAAATGGCTGTTCACCAACGTTTACCATCCAACCTGACAGAACTGGAGAGGATCTGCAAGGAGGAATGGCAGAGGATCCCCAAATCCAGGTGTGAAAAACTTGTTGCATCTTTCCCAAAAAGACTCATGGCTGTATTACATCAAAAGGAGCTTCTACTAAATACTGAGCAAAGGGTCTGAATACTTAGGACCATGTGATATTTCAGTTTTTCTTTTTTAATAAATCTGCAAAAATGTCAACAATTCTGTGTTTTTCTGTCAATATGGGGTGCTGTATTTACATTAACCCCTTCCCGACCGGCGCACGCCGATGCACGTTGGCAGAATGGCACGGCTGGGCAAATGGACTTACAGGTACGTCCATTTGAATTCCCCACCGTGCCATTGCGTGCGCGTGGGAGCTCCGTGAGTCCGGTCATGGGTCCCACAAACTCTATCGCCGCGGGGATACCCGCGATCTCCCCCTTCTGCCTAGTGACAAGTGTCACTGATCACAGCTCCCTGGCAGTGATCAGCGTAGTGACACACAAAGCCCATCCACAATACAGTTAGAATCACTCCCCTAGGACATACTTAACCCCTCCCCGCCCCCTAGTGGTTAACCCCTTCACTGCCAGTGTCATTTACACAGTAATCAATGCATTTTTAATCGCACTGATCGCTGTATAAATGACAATGGTCCCAAAAATGTGTCAAAAGTGTCCGCCATGTCCGCCATAATGTTGCAGTCACAATAAAAATCGCTGATTGCCGCCATTACTAGTAAAAAAAAAAACTATTAATAAAAATGCCATAAAACTATCCCCTATTTTGTAAACGCTATAACTTTTGCGCAAACCAATCAATAAACGCTTATTGTGATTTTTTTTTACCAAAAATATGTAGAAGAATACATATCGGCCTAAACTGAGTGAAAAAAAATATGTTTTTTTATATGTTTTTGGGGATATTTATTATAGCAAAATGTAAAAAATAATGCGTTTTTTTCAAAATGGTCGCTCTTATTTTGTTTATAGCGCAAAAAATAAAAATCGCAGAGGTGATCAAATACCACCAAAAGAAAGCTCTATTTGTGGGAAAAAAAGGACGTCAATTTTGTTTGAGAGCCACGTCGCACGACCGCGCAATTGTCAGTTAAAGGGATGCAGTGCCGAATCGCAAAAAGTGGTCTGGTCAAGAAGGGGGTAAAATCTTCCGGAGCTGAAGCGGTTAATGAGGAAAAAAATTAACTTAAATGAATTTAGCAAATGGCTGCAATATAACAAAGAGTGAAAAATTTAAGGGGGTCTGAATACTTTCCGTCCCCACTGTATATATATATATATATATATATATATATATATATATATATATATACTGTATCCAGTTTAGCTAGATCTCACTGCAGACCGTTCCTGGTGTACTGTTTTTAATATACGTCAGGCAGGCAGTCGATTCAGACTGTATCCTGGGTAGCTAGGTCTTACTGCAGGCCATTCCTGGTGTACGTATTCAAATACACTTTCAGGCAGGCAGGCCGGGCAGGTTATTCAGTGATCTGCGGTGCTTAAAATATATATACTGTCTCCTACGTATATATTCACTGCATTCTAGTCTAGCCAAGCCTATATCTGATTGCAGGCCATGGCTGGTGTACATTCTCAAATACACTTTCAGGCAGGCAAGAGATTCAGTGATCTGGAGTGCATTAAATATATATACAGTCTCCAACATATATATATGCACTGTATTCTAATCTAGCTAAGCCTATTTTTGACTGCAGGTAGTTCCTGGTGTACGTTTTCAAATACACTTTTAGGCAGGCAGGCAGGTGATTCAGTGATCTGCAGTGCATAAAATATATATACAGTTTCCTAAATATATATCCACTGAATTCTAGTCTAGCCAAGCCTATACCTGACTACAGGCCATTGCTGGTGTACATTTTCAAATACACTTTCAGGCAGGCAGGCAGGCAGGCCAGGCAGGTGATTAAGTGATCTGCAGTGCATAAATTATATATACTGTCTCCTACATATATATCCAATGCATCCTAGTCTAGCCAAGCCTATATCTGACTGCAGATAGTTCCTGGTGTATGTTTTCAATTACACTTTCAGGCAGGCAGGCAGGTGATTCAGTGATCTGCAGTGCATAAAATATATATACAGTCTCCTACAGATATATATATATATATATATATATATATATATATATATATATATATCCACTGCATTCTAGTCTAGCCAAGCCTATATCTGACTGCAGGTAGTTCCTGGTGTATGTTTTCAAATACACTTTCAGGAAGGCAGGTGATTCAGTGATCTGCAGTGCATAAAATATATATATATACAGTCTCCTACATATATATCCACTGCATTCTAGTCTAGCCAAGCCTATACCTGACTACAGGCCATTCCTGGTGTGCGTTTTCAACGACACTTTCAGGCAGGCAGGCCAGGCAGGCCAGGCAGGTGATTAAGTGATCTGCAGTGCATAAATTATATATACTGTCTCCTACATATATATCCAATGCATCCTAGTCTAGCCAAGCCTATACCTGACTACAGGCCATTCCTGGTGTGCGTTTTCAACAACACATTCAGTCAGGCAGGCAAGGCAGGTGACTAAGTGATCTGCAGTGCATAAAATATATATACTGTCTCCTACACATATATCCAATGCATCCTAGTCTAGCCAAGCCTATACCTGACTACAGGCCATTCCTGGTGTACGTTTTCAATGACACTTTCAGGCAGGCAGGCAGGTGATTAAGTGATCTGCAGTGCATAAAATATATATACTGTCTCCTACATATATATCCAATGCATCCTAGTCTAGCCAAGCCTATACCTGACTACAGGCCATTCCTGGTGTGCGTTTTCAACGACACTTTCAGGCAGGCAGGCCAGGCAGGTGATTAAGTGATCTGCAGTGCATAAAATATATATACTGTCTCCTACATATATATCCAATGCATCCTAGTCTAGCCAAGCCTATACCTGACTACAGGCCATTCCTGGTGTACGTTTTCAATGACACTTTCAGGCAGGCAGGCCAGGCAGGTGATTAAGTGATCTGCAGTGCATAAAATATATATACTGTCTCCTAAATATATATCCACTGCATTCTGGTCTAGCCAAGCCAATACCTGACTGCAGGCCATTCCTGGTGTAATTTTTCTAGTAAACTTCAGGCAGTATTTTACTAATCCAATTTTACAGCATGTCTGGAAGGCCACCAAGGAAAGGCAGATGCTCACAGGCCACTAAAAGAGGGCAAGCAGGCTCTGTGTCTACAGCCAATAGTGCTGGTCATGGACCCGGTGCATCCTCAGCACGTGGCCGTGGGGCACGCTTGTCCTTTTTTTCGGCACCTGGCCGCGTTGAGCCACAACATGCAGAGTTAGTAGAGTGGATGACAAAGCCATCCTCATCCTCCTCATCCTCTCTCACCCAGGCTAAGACAAGTTTGGCTGCCAACACAGCTGCCAAAGCGGCCTATTCCATCGGCTCAATGGCATCAGTCACTCCTTCCCTAGCCCCACCATCATGTCCTGAGGAGTCCCCCGAACTGTTCGAACTCAGTGTTGGGTACATACTGCAGGAGGATGCACAGCATTTTGAAGGCTCTGATGATGGTACCCAGGTTGAGGATGAAGGCAGTAACATGAGCCGAGAGAGAGGGGGTGCCCAAGAAGGACAAGAAACTGGCAGTCATGTTCCCCCAGCTGCAGCATACTGCCAGGTTTGCTCCAGTGGCGAGGAGGGAGGGGATGATAAGGTCACTGACTACGTGGGTGCCTGATAGAAGAGAGGAGGAGGAGAAGGCACATCTCCAACGAGGTAGGATGCCCACAAGGGGCCAGCTTAAGGACAGCCAACCGACTGCATCACACTGCAGAGCTACGCATGTGCAGGGCGCTGCTGACGTTTTTTCAAAAGTTCTTTGTTGTGGGCCTTTTTTGAGATGTGCGCAGCAGATCGCACCATTGCTGTTTGCAAAATATGTCTGTAGTGTATCAAGCATGGCCAAAACAGCAGCTGCTTGGGCACCACCTGCTTGACCAGACATTTGTCAAGCTCCCATGCAGTCCATTGGCAACAGTACTTAAAAGACCCACACTAAAGAACAAGGCGTACCTCTCCTTGCTCCTCATCAGCTGGGATCTCCAACCCCACTATACCTTCAGTCCTCTCAGAGACCTGCACTGAGAGGAATGAAGGTGTAAAATTAGGTGTCCCAAGCACTTGCGGGCAATCTGCTAGCGGTACACCTAAATCTCATTGTAGCAGGCAAATTTCCCTACCCCAGTTGCTAAACAGGCGAAAGAAATTCGGTCCCAGCCATCCACATGCTCAGCGGCTGAATGCTAGTTTGGGTAAATTGCTAGCACTCCAACTGCTGCCTTTTCAGCTGGTAGACTCTGCCCCCTTTTGAGAATTTGTGGAATGTGCTGTACCTCAGTGGCAGGTTCCCAAACGCCATTTTTTTCTGGGAAGGCCATTCCGGCTCTCCACCGGCATGTGGAAGGCAATGTCTTGGCCTCGTTGGACAGGGCGGTCAGCGGTAAGGTGCATATTACCGCTGACTCATGGTCCAGCAGGCATGGACAGGGACGTTTCCTTTCTTTCACCGCGCACTGGGTAATCCTGCTGGCAGCTGGGAAGGATGCAGGACAGGGTGCAGTAATGTTGGACCTCTCTCCTCCACCCCCTGCTCTTCTTCTTCCTCTATGGCCTCTTCCTGTGCAGATTTATCCTCGGAACCAGCGGTGCTCCATAGGCGTTCTAGGGGCTATGCAAGCACTCAGGCAAAAAGATGACATGCTGTGCTTGAGTTGGTCTGCTTAGGGGACAGGAGCCACACTGGGGCAAAGATTCTGGCAGCTCTGCAGCGGCAGGCTCAGAGATGGTTGAGCAATGCCAGCTTCAGCCAGGAATGGTGGTTTGCGACACTGACACCAACCTCCTCTCCGCCCTCCGACAAGGACACTTGAACCATGTTCCTTAACTAGGTGTTGAAGCGGTTCTTGTGCAGGTAGCCAGGCTTACAGAATCTCCTGGGGCAGGCCAGGAAAGTCTGTGGGCATTTTCGCTAGGCATATAATGCCAGTGCTCGGCTCGCTGACCTTCAAAAGGAATGCAACCTGCCCAAGAACTGCCTCATCTGTGACATGCCCACCAGGTGGAACTCAACGTTGGTAATGCTGCAGCGGCTGCACACACAGCAGAAGGCCATCAATAAGTACCTGTGCGAGTATGGCACCAGGACAGGGTCAGGGGAGCTTGGCTTTTTTTCCCCACGCCAGTGGCTAATGATCAAGGATGCATGCACTGTCCTGTCACCATTTGAGGAGGCCACGAGGATGGTAAGCAGTGACAGTGCATGCATCAGTGATACTGTCCCTCTTGTCTCCCTGTTGGAGTACACGCTGCATGGAGTAATGGACAGGGCACTTGAGGCAGAACACAGGAAGGAAGAGGAGGACTTCTTTACCTCTCAAGGCTCCCTTTATCCAGACAGTATTCCTGCAGGCCTGCCTATCACACAGGAAGAGGAGGAGAAGGAGGATTGTGTCAGCATGGAGGTGGAGCCTGGCACTCAGCATCAGCAGCAGTCTTCAAGGGATCGTTTTCAGTCCCCAAAAACCCATGGACTTGTATGTGGCTGGGAGGAGGTGGCTGTGGATCATGTCATCCTTAGTGACCCAGAGGACTCCAGACTGAATGCCTCAGCAAACCTACGCTGCATGGCCTCCCTTATCCTTATCAGATTTGTGGTATCAAGGAGAGGGATCAGTGCTGGCTGGCAAACCCTTCTTGATCCATGTTACAAGGGTAAGGTTGCGGAACTTATCCAGCCTTCGCAGAGGGAGCAGAGGATGAAACATCTTCTGGGAGGCCTTGCAGAAAGGTTTGTGCAATGTGTTTCCACAGTCTGGAAGGTTACAATTTCCTGGTCCTCATGGACAACGTGTTGCTGAGGCTTCTGTCAGTCACAGAAGGAGCGGTGGAGAAAATGAATCAGTCTTGGATCACCAGCTAACAAGCACCTGATGCTGATGTAACCGAATAATTTTTTTATAAATGTGAGATCCCTTGAAGACTGCCTATGCTGATGCTGTGTGAGGATCCTGTTATGCTGAGTGACTATCCTCTTCCTCCTCAATGTTCATGTTGATAGCTTCTAAGAACATTTTTGGTTCCCTGGCACCAGCACCAGTGCCTAAAGCCCAATTTTACGGACCCTGTTTAACAGAGGCGTGTAATTACAATTTTTGCTGTAATATTTTGCAGCAGGGCTTGTTTCTGCGCTCAACTAGAGTATCTGTGAGGGGTTGCAGTGTTGTGGCACCAGCAACAGTGCCTAAAGCCCAATTTTTCTGCCCCTGTTTAACAGGGGCCTGTAATTACAATTTTTGATCTAATATTCCACAGCAGGGCCCATTCCTGCGCCCACCAAGAGTAACTGTGAGGGCTTACAGTGTTGTAGCAACACCACCACACCAATTTCAAAGGCCCAATTTTTCTGACCCTGTTCAACAGGGACATGTAATTTCAATTCTTGATATAATATTTCACAGCAGGGCCTGTTCTAGCGCTCCAACAAGAGTAACTGTGAAGGGCTTACAGTGTTGTGCTACCACCAACACCTAAGGCCCAAATTTCTGCAGAGTATATAGGGCAGGCTGTATAGTATATACAGGCGGTCCCCTGCTTTCAAACATCTGACTTACAAGCGACTCCTACTTACAAATGGAGGGAGACAACAGGAAGTGAGAGGAAATCTACCCCTAGGAAGGGAAATTCTCTCCTGTAAGAGTAAATATGGGAAAAAGGGGTCTCCACTGATGCTTTATCACCAATCCTTGTTTCCCTAAAAACCCCAAATTTTCAAAATCCAATTGTCATTGGGACAGAAAGTGAGGTGAAATATTCTGAACAGGGGTACAGACAGCAAAACTAATGTTACAGGGGTGATGATAACCCTTCCCTATGTTATCCAAAAAGCTTAAAAATAGATTTTTTGGCTGAAGCCACACTTAAAAAATGTACCTGTTCCAAATTATAAACAGATTCAACTTAAGAACAAACCTACAGTCCCTATCTTGTTTGTAACCCGGGGACCGCCTGTATACTGCTGTTCAGAGTATATAGGGCCTGGGGGCCCCACGCCTTTTCTTTTTTCAATTTGCCCTTTGGCCTTTACCAGGCCAAAGGGCCTGGTAATGGGCTGGGGGGTTACCCATGCTGTTTTTCTCAATAATTTTCATCCATATTGCCGGGACCTGACAATACATTACAGCCGCAAGCAGTTTTAATTGACTTTTATTCCTTTAGAAATGTCATTTTGTGCAGGGACTGTTCTAAACATGGGAAACACACGCCACTTTAAAGGCATACCCTAGACACCCCCCATGTAATATTTAAAGAAATATTTCACTTTTATTTTTTCACTTTAAGCATCATTAAAAGCACTGCTCCCGAAAAAAACAACGTTTTTAAAACTTTTTTTTGCATTGATACATGTCCCCTGGGGCAGGACCCGAGTCCCCAAACCCTTTTTAGGACAAAAACTTTCATATTAGCCTTTAAAATTCGCACTTTTGATTTCTCGTGTTTGAGTCCCATAGCCTTTAACGGTGTTTAAATGTTCACGCAAACTTTCGGTCCGTTCACATGTTCTGGATGCGAACCGAATCGGGGCGTGTTCGGCTCATCCCTACTCTTCACATGTGCTGAATTGGGTTGCTTGACCCAGGAATGGGTATCCAGCAAACTGCTTACCACACTTTGTTGCTATACTTTCTATGTATGTAATACTGAACATCATTCTTAGGGCTTGTTCACATGAGTGGCCAGATGGGCAGTAAAACTATGGCTCTGACTGCATGCCTTAACAATGAGTGGCCACTCAGGACTGTACACCAATGCTGTGGCCAAAGAAGAAGACAGTGTCACAACCAGCAAAAAAATTAAACAGCACAATGCATTTTGAGGGCATAACCGCCACCATACACAACCCATGCAAGTCTATAGGGCCACCCCACAACCTTGTGCAATGCACACAATTGCAGTGCAGTGGGGCAGCATTTACTCCCTCCCAGCCCCCCTTATGCTTACTTGAGTTCCGATCTCGATCCATCCATGTGCCCGAGAGCATTGGCTCTCTCTGCAATCTCTCCCTCCCCATTGGCTCCTGCTGCTGTCAATTACAGCCAACAAGGTGGGAGTGGGGGTGGGTCCAAGCCATGCCCTGTCTATAGACACACAGAGCCCAATCTCCATCCATCCATGTGTACAAGAGTAGTGGCTCTCTTTGCTCTCTCCCTCCTCATTGACTCAAAAACAGCAGGGGGAGCCTTTGGCTCATGCTGCTGTCAATCACAACCAATGAGGTGGGAGCGGAGGGTGGGGATGAGCCATAGTCTGTGCGTCTATGGATACACAGATCCTCCTTGAGAGCACGCCCATTCAAGTGCCCCCATTGCAGGCAGCTTGCTACGGTGGTCACTTAGTGGGTGGGAGGATCTAGGAGCACAGATGGGAACCCAAAAATGAGTATCAGGGCTGCTCTTTGCAAAACAATTAAGAGGTGAGTATAACATGTTTGTTATTTTTATGACAAAAAAAAATGTGTATACAATCCTAATGCCCCGTACACACGGTCGGATTTTCCAACGGAAAATGTGTGATAGGACCTTGTTGTCGGAAATTTAGACCGTGTGTAGGCTCCATCACACATTTTCCATCAGATTTTCCAACACACGAAGTTTGAGAGCAGGATATAAAATTTTCCGACAACAAAATCCGTTGTCGGAAATTTCAATCGTGTGTACACAAATCCGACTGACAAAGTGCCACGCATGCTCAGAATAAATAAAGAGATGAAAGCTATTGACCACTGCCCTGTTTATAGTCCCGACGTACGTGTTTTACGTCACCGCGTTCAGAATGATCGGATTTTCCGACAACTTTGTGTGACCGTGTGTATGCAAGACAAGTTTGAGCCAACATCCGTCGGAAAAAATCCATGGATTTTGTTGTCGGAATGTCCGATCAATGTCCGACCGTGTGTACGGGGCATTACAGCCTTTAACATGCCTTTGAAAAGTGATCCACTGCAGATCATTTTTAAGAGGGGAGGCTATGCCTATTGCACATGTTAATGAGCCCTTCAAAGGACCTCTCCTGTGACTTTTTTATCTCTCGTTCTCTCCTTGTTCATCTGGAGCACCACTGACTCACCCCTTTATTTGGATCATCTACATACCAGTTTGTATTTATGTGATATGTCAACAATGTACAATTCAACAACTCATAGGAAACACCAAATGTCTGACACCTCATTACTGATACAATGTTCTTCAGCAGTAACACATTGTGCACCCCCAGCAACTGTCTAGTCATTTGTAGCATTATCCTAGAAAGATGTACCATAAAAAGTAACACAATGTCCTACCAGTCCGTTGGATCAGGATAAACCCACAAGTAGTACACAGAGTAGCATCAGTACATCAGTTTCTACCGTGTCTGCTCCTTCTTGAATTTGTCTTCACGTTTGTTAAACAGGAAATAAGTGAAAATGAAAGTAGAGATACCGATGTGTGTTAGATAAACAAAGAACACAAAGTCATATTGGAGCTTTGCCAGCAGTAGGGTGGGGAGGGAACAGAGTCCATCTGCATCTGATAATAAAAGAATTATAATATTAGAAACGCACATTCTTGCAGGGGTCTCCAAACTACGGTCTTCCAGCTGTTGTAGAACTACACGTCCCATGATGAGGCATTGTAAAACTCTGACTAGGCATGATGGGAATTGCAGTTCCTGAACAACTGGAGGGCCAAAGTTTGGAGACCCCTGATAGAGCATAGGACTTTGAAGAAGCTAATAGTTGAAGATACATTTACAAGAATATTTTTTAACTACTTTCCCGGTATTCTACGTCAGTACTTTTCATAGAATACCAGGGTTATGGCAGCAGATAGCTGCCATAAAGTAGTCAAAGACTTCTTGCGAGCTACCATATATATATAAGAGTTAATATTCTGGACAGCTGCTAGCACTGATCACGTCCCATATGCTCGTGCTAACCAAGTAAACTATCAAATAAAGTGCCATGCTATCTAGATAATACCATGTGACCACCACATAGGCTAGTGCTACTGTTACCTTCAATAAATAAAAACTCATCAAAAATATATACTGCAATCATTTACAAGTATACCTCATGACAGCATGTGCAAAATAGTATATATATCTATACAGTGGGGACGGAAAGTATTCAGACCCCCTTAAATTTTTCACTCTTTGTTAAATTGCAGCCATTTGCTAAAGTCATTCAAGTTCATTTTTTTTTCTTCATTAATGTACACACAGCACCCCATATTGACAGAAAAACACAGAATTGTTGACATTTTTGCAGATTTATTAAAAAAGAAAAACTGAAATATCACATGGTCCTAAGTATTCAGACCCTTTGCTCAGTATTTAGTAGAAGCTCCTTTTGATCTAATACAGCCATGAGTCTTTTTGGGAAAGATACAACAAGTTTTTCACACCTGGATTTTGGGATCCTCTTCCATTCCTGCTTGCAGATCCTCTCCAGTTCTGTCAGGTTGGATGGTAAACGTTGGTGGACGGCCATTTTTAGGTCTCTCCAGAGAGAGATGGGTTTAAGTCAGGGCTCTGGCTGGGCTATTCAAGAACAGTCACGGAGTTGTTGTGAAGCCACTCCTTCATTATTTTAGCTGTGTGCTTAGGGTCATTGTCTTGTTGGAAGGTAAACCTTCATCCCAGTCTGAGGTTCTGAGCACTCTGGAGAAGGTTTTCATCCAGGATATCCCTGTACTTGGCCACATTCATCTTTCCCTCGATTGCATACAGTCGTCCTGTCCCTGCAGCAGAAAAACACCCCCACAGCATGATGCTGCCACCACCATGCTTCACTGTTGGGACTGTATTTGACAGGTGATGAGCAGTGCCTGGTTTTCTCCACACATACCTCTTAGAATTAAGGCCAAAAAGTTATACCCGCAAAATGCCAATTCTGTCCCTCTACCATTTTGCAACCAAGCTCTCCCTATGTTGAACCATAGTCTTTCTTTACAGTGTTAAAATCCAAGGGCTCCTCCCCCTATCTCTAATACATACCTCTGAAGACCAGAGGACTTTACTTACCAACTTATTTGTTTCATACCGGCACCTTTCGCTTCTCCACACGACGGAAACCTATTCATTCCCGTTGACCCCTACAGGAACACGTGACATCTCATAAGGAAGGTCTCTGCACCCTTCCTTACTTCCGGAACACTTCCTTTCCTTCTCCCCCACCTTCGGTAATACTCCCTTTCTTTTTCTCCTCACCCTTTCTAACCCCCTTCTACCACACCTCCATCTATCTCTCTTCCTCATCCACCCTTTCTATCCTCTTCACTTCGGACACTTCAACATCACGTCCACAACCCTACCCCCCAGATAACCAATATTTCCATAACCCACCCCTAACCACACTTAAGTGAGAAAACAGACAGAAACCCCAGATTCTCTCACTTACCCAAAGCCACACCCCCCACACAATATGTCACATACGAGACCTACCACTAAACATACCACGCTGAAAATATCATCCCTGAATGCAAAAGGGCTCAAAATCCCAGAGAAACGCAGCCAGGTTCTCTCTCAGATGCACAAACTTTTTAGCTTTTAACATCTCAGAACACTGGCAGACTCCTTCCATAAGAAAGGTTACAAAGACAAAACCATCAACAACAGCATAAACACAGCCTTGAAAACCCGAAGAGAAAATCTCCTCCAATACACAGAGAAAAAAACAAATAACCGAGTACCTCTAGTCACACATACAACCCAGCACTTGAAGGGATCAAAAAGATAATCAAAGATTTACAACCCATTATAACAGAGGATGAAACTCTGAAAGGAATATTCCAACAACCCCCATTATTGGCCTTCAGACAACCACCCAACCTCAGACACAAACTAATCAGCAGGAAACTTCACTCTGATTATGAAGTCACAAATAATGGAAGCAAACCCTGCAATAAAAAAAAAACGCTGCAAACTGTGCAACCAGATCAATCTATCCAAAAGTGTCCCACACACAAATGGGACCTTCAATATCATGGGATCTTACAGCCGTACCTCCAGTAATGTTGTGTACCTCATCCAATGCAAAAGGTGCAGCAAAGGATCTTATGTTGGTGAAACAGGACAGAAGCTGCAAGCGAGGATGAATTTGCACAGACATACCATCAAAGAACATAAAGAAGACAGTTTATGCACACCTGTGGGACATCATTTCTCACATCCGGACCACACTATAGAAGACCTCAATGATTTAGTTCTTAAAGGGAATTTCAGAACTATCCAGGAAAGGAAAAAGTTTGAACTAAGAATGATACTTCTTTTTGACACGAAAAATAACGGCCTGAATTTAGATATTGGTTTCCTTACCCATTATACTAAAGTTTTACGACCCCTCTGTGACTAGTATCCCCCCTCCATTCTATAGCTCTCCCTCTGTCTTATCTCACTAACTCTGCTGCTATCTTTATTACCATTGACTTGTATGTGTTTGGTTTTCTCTTTTTTTTTTCTTCTTCTTCTTTAACATGCTGCTTAATAATTTGTGAATCACTACTGCTTGGACCTTGAAGAAGGGGACATACCCCGAAAGCTTGTCCTGATAAATTGTATATTAGTGCAAATAAAAAAAGTATCACGGACAGTACTCAATTTTCTCTGTCACAATTCCACTAATACGGCTACAATCAAATCAAGTAAGATGCACAAACTAAAAGCCAACATCGTCTTCCTACAGGAAACACATTTCCACACAGATAAAATTCCTAAGCTCACAAACCACTTGTTTCCAACTTCTTATCATTCTACTAACTCACATGCAAAAACTAAAGGGGTTTCAATTCTTTCTGAATTCTGAACTGGGAACATACTGAATCGCTTATTGACAAGGAAGGCAGATACAGTCAGGTCCATAAATATTGGGACATCGACACAATTCTAATCTTTTTGGCTCTATACACCACCACAATGGATTTGAAATGAAACAAAGAAGATGTGCTTTAACTGCAGACTTTCAGTTTTAATTTGAGGGTATTTACATCCAAATCAGGTGAAAAGTGTAGGAATTACAACAGTTTGTATATGTGCCTCCCACTTTTTAAGGGACACAATTCTAATCTTTTTGGCTCTGGGTATGACAGTGGGCGGTATGTACAGGAGAGGAGTGTAGAGGGGATGACAGTGGGCGGTATGTACAGGAGAGGAGTGTGGAGGGGATGACAGTGGGCAATATGTACAGGAGAGGAGTATGGAGGGTATGACAGTGGGCGGTATGTACAGGAGAGGAGTATGGAGGGTATGACAGTGGGCGGTATGTACAGGAGAGGAGTATGGAGGGGATGACAGTGGGCGGTATGTACAGGAGAGGAGTATGGAGGGGATGACAGTGGGCAGTATGTACAGGAGAGGAGTATGGAGGGGATGACAGTGGGCGGTATGTACAGGAGAGGAGTGTGGAGGGGATGACAGTGTGCAGTATGTACAGGAGAAGAATGTGAAGGTATGACAGTGGGCGGTATGTACAGGAGAGGAGTGTGGAGGGGATGACAGTGTGCAGTATGTACAGGAGAGGAGTGTAGAGGGGAAGACAGTGGGCGGTATGTACAGGAGAGAAGTGTAGAGGGGATGACAGTGGGCAGTATGTACAGGAGAGGAGTATGGAGGGGATGACAGTGGGCAGTATGTACAGGAGAGGAGTATGGAGGGGATGACAGTGGGCGGTATGTACAGGAGAGGAGTGTAGAGGGGATGACAGTGGGCAGTATGTACAGGAGAGGAGTATGGAGGGGATGACAGTGGGTGGTATGTACAGGAGAGGAGTGTAGAGGGGATGACAGTGGGCAGTATGTACAGGAGAGGAGTGTTGAGGGTATGACAGTGGGCAGTATGTACAGGAGAGGAGTATGGAGAGTATGACAGTGGGCAGTATGTACAGGAGAGGAGTATGGAGGGGATGACAGTGGGCAGTATGTACAGGAGAGGAGTGTTGAGGGTATGACAGTGGGCAGTATGTACAGGAGAGAAGTATGGAGGGTATGACAGCAGGCAGTATGTACAGTTCAGCTCTGACCTCTGCATGCAACCCCTCCCTCCACTACCCCCATCTTCTCCCCCCTCCTTAAAAACTCCACCATCTTCCTTGTGTCTTACTTGTGTTACTGTATTAAGCTGAAGCACCCAGCCGGCTCTAGTACCTCCCTACATACTGCAGTTGGTGCTGCATCTCTCACTCACAAGGAGATCATCCAGTGGGGCTTTCGGCATCTGCACTGCGCCCCAGACACCTGCATCTCTCTTGTCCCCATCCTGCACTCAGTGGGAGCCACTCAGGAGATCAGATCTGTGGGAGCCGTTGGGAGACAAGCTGTCACTTGTAAACACAGAAGCAAGACTTCTGTATTTACAAGTGATTGTAATGAGCAGGGAGCAGAGGCCCTGAGCCAGAGATGGTGGAACTGAGTTATACCAAGTTCCAGCCCTGTATATATATATTGTATTTATAGAAGCGTAATGAATTTTAAACTTCTGCACAGAACTGTGCAGAACACACCTGCTCCCCATTCACACCTGAGACCTTCTGAGACCTTGTAACACTAACGAGTCACATGACACCGAGGAGGGAAAATGGCTAATTGGGCCCAATTCAGACATTTTCACTCAGGGGTGTACTCACTTTTGCCAGCAGTTTAGACATTAATGGCTGTGTGTTGAGTTATTTTGAGGGGACAGCAAATTTACACTGTTATACAAGCTGTACACTCACTATTTTACATTGTAGCAAAGTGTCATTTCTTCAGTGTTGTCACATGAAAAGATAGAAGAAAATATTTACAAAAATGTGAGGGGTGAACTCACTTTTGTGAGATACTACAGTATATATATATATATACTGTAGTATCTCACAAAAGTGAGTTCACCCCTCACATTTTTGTAAATATTTTCTTCTATCTTTTCATGTGACAACACTGAAGAAATGACACTTTGCTACAATGTAAAGTAGTGAGTGTACAGCTTGTATAACAGTGTAAATTTGCTGTCCCCTCAAAATAACTCAACACACAGCCATTAATGTCTAAACTGCTGGCAAAAGTGAGTACACCCCTGAGTGAAAATGTCTGAATTGGGCCCAATTAGCCATTTTCCCTCCTCGGTGTCATGTGACTCGTTAGTGTTACAAGGTCTCAGGTGTGAATGGGGAGCAGGTGTGTTAAATTTGGTGTTATCGCTCTCACGCTCTCATACTGGTCACTGGAAGTTCAACATGGCACATCATGGCAAAGAACTCTCTAAGGATCTGAAAAAAAGAATTATTGCTTTACATAAAGATGGCCTAGGCTATAGGAAGTTTGCCAAGACCCTGAAACTGAGCTGCAGCACGGTGGCCAAGACCATACAGCGGTTTAACAGGACAGGTTCCACTCAGAACAGGCCTCGCCATGGTCCATCAAAGAAGTTGAGTGCAGAGGCCCTGAGCCAGAGATGGTGGAACTGAGTTATACCAAGTTCCAGCCCTGTATATATATATTGTATTTATAGAAGCGTAATGAATTTTAAACTTCTGCACAGAACTGTGCAGAACACACCTGCTCCCCATTCACACCTGAGACCTTCTGAGACCTTGTAACACTAACGAGTCACATGACACCGAGGAGGGAAAATGGCTAATTGGGCCCAATTCAGACATTTTCACTCAGGGGTGTACTCACTTTTGCCAGCAGTTTAGACATTAATGGCTGTGTGTTGAGTTATTTTGAGGGGACAGCAAATTTACACTGTTATACAAGCTGTACACTCACTATTTTACATTGTAGCAAAGTGTCATTTCTTCAGTGTTGTCACATGAAAAGATAGAAGAAAATATTTACAAAAATGTGAGGGGTGAACTCACTTTTGTGAGATACTACAGTATATATATATATATACTGTAGTATCTCACAAAAGTGAGTTCACCCCTCACATTTTTGTAAATATTTTCTTCTATCTTTTCATGTGACAACACTGAAGAAATGACACTTTGCTACAATGTAAAGTAGTGAGTGTACAGCTTGTATAACAGTGTAAATTTGCTGTCCCCTCAAAATAACTCAACACACAGCCATTAATGTCTAAACTGCTGGCAAAAGTGAGTACACCCCTGAGTGAAAATGTCTGAATTGGGCCCAATTAGCCATTTTCCCTCCTCGGTGTCATGTGACTCGTTAGTGTTACAAGGTCTCAGGTGTGAATGGGGAGCAGGTGTGTTAAATTTGGTGTTATCGCTCTCACGCTCTCATACTGGTCACTGGAAGTTCAACATGGCACATCATGGCAAAGAACTCTCTAAGGATCTGAAAAAAAGAATTATTGCTTTACATAAAGATGGCCTAGGCTATAGGAAGTTTGCCAAGACCCTGAAACTGAGCTGCAGCACGGTGGCCAAGACCATACAGCGGTTTAACAGGACAGGTTCCACTCAGAACAGGCCTCGCCATGGTCCATCAAAGAAGTTGAGTGCACGTGCTCAGCGTCATATCCAGAGGTTGTCTTTGGGAAATAGATGTATGAGTGCTGCCAGCATTGCTGCAGATGTTGAAGGGGTGGGGGGTCAGCCTGTCAGTGCTCAGACCATACGCCGCACACTGCATCAAATTGGTCTGCATGGCTGTCATCCCTATCATCCCAGAAGGAAGACTCTTCTAAAGATAATGCACAAGAAAGCCCACAAACAGTTTGCTGAAGACAAGCAGACTAAGGGCATGGATTACTGGAACCATGTCCTGTGGTCTGATGAGACCAAGATAAACTTATTTGGTTCTGATGGTGACAAGCGTGTGTGGCGGCAACCAGGTGAGGAGTACAAAGACAAGTGTGTCTTGTCTACAGTCAAGCACAGTGGTGGGAGTGTCATGGTCTGGGGCTACATGAGTGCTGCCGGCACTGGGGAGCTACAGATCATTGAGGGAACCATGAATGCCAACATGTATTGTGGCACACTGAAGCAGAGCATAATCCTCTTCAGAGATTGGGCCGCAGGGCAGTATTCCAACATGATAACTACCCCAAACACACCTCCAAGGCGACAACTGCCTTGCTAAAAAAGCTGAGGATAAAGGTGATGGATTAGCAAAGCATGTCTCCAGACCTAAACCCTATAGATCTGTGGGGCATCCTCAAATGGAAGGTGGAGGAGCACAAGGTCTCTAACATCCACCAGCTCCGTGATGTCGTATTGGAGGAGTGGAAGAGGACTCCAGTGACAACCTGTGAAGCTCTGGTGATCTCCACACCCAAGAGGGTTAAGGCAGTGCTGGAAAATAATGTTGGCCACACAAAATATTGACACTTTGGGCCCAATTTGGACATTTTCACTTAGGGGTGTACTCACTTTTGTTGCCAGTGGTTCCTTTATCTAGATGGCAACTCACCTCCTCATAGAAGGGTAATAGATTGGTTTGGCAAGAACGATTCTTCATGAATTCATGCTGATTACTGCTAATGATACCGTTCGTATTACTAAAATCCTGTATATAGTCCCTTATCATCCCCTCCAAGAGTTTACATACTATTGATGTTAGGCTAACTGGTCTGTAATTCCCAGGGATGTATTTTGGGCCCTTTTTAAATATAGGTGCTACATTGGCTTTTCTCCAATCAGCTGGTACCATTCCAGTCAGTAGACTGTCTGTAAAAATTAGGAACAACGGTTTGGCAATCACTTGACTGAGTTCCCTAAGTACCCTCGGATGCAAACCATCTGGTCCCGGTGATTTATTAATGTTAAGTTTCTCAAGTCTAATTTTAATTCCATCCTCTATTAACCATGGAGGTGCTTCCTGTGTTGTGTCATAAGGATAAACACTGCAGTTTTGGTTACTGAAGCCCCCCGATTCACACGTGAAGACTGAGGAGAAATAAATAAATTATAAATAAATTTATAAATTCAATACCTTCGCCATCTCCCCATCCTTTGTAACCAGATGTCCTTCCTCAATGTTCATGTTGATAGCTTCTAAGAACATTTTTGGTTCTGGGCACCAGCACCAGTGCCTAAAGCCCAATTTTTCTGCCCCTGTTTAACAGGGGCATGTAATTACAATTTTTGCTGTAATATTTTGCAGCAGGGCTCGTTTCTGCATTCAACTAGAGTATCTGTGAGGGTTTTTTGTCTGTGCGTCTATGGATACACAGATCCTCCTTGAGAGCACACCCATTCAAGTGCCCCCATTGCAGGCAGCTTGCTACGGTGGTCACTTAGTGGGTGGGAGGAGCTAGGAGCACAAATGGGAACCCAAAAATGAGTATCAGGGCTGCTCTGTGCAAAACAATTAACAGGTGAGTATAACATGTTTCTTATTTTTATGACAAAAAAAATGTGTATACAATCAATTTAATAAGGTGCGAAGAAGGCTAAACCTCCTTACAGCCTTTAAAATGCCTTTGAAAAGTGATCCACTGCAGATCACATTTTAGAGGGGAGGCTATGCCTATTGCACATGTGAATGAGGACTTCAAAGGACCTCTCTTGTGACTTTTTTATCTTTCTTTCTCTCCTTGTTCACCTGGAGCACCACTGACTCAACCCCTTTATTTGGATCATCTACATACCAGTTTGTATTTATGTGATATGTCAACAATGTACAATTCAACAACTCATAGGAAACACCAAATGTCTGACACCTCATTACTGATACAATGTTCTTCAGCAGTAACACATTGTGCAACCCCAGCAACCAGAGCTGTGTTTTGGCCTAGGCCGACAAGGCCTAGGCCTAGGGCAGCACTTTGCGGGGGGCGGCAAAAAGGGCCACCCCCCACATGAGAGAAAGCCCCCCCACCCGTCTTGCTGATTGCCGGCTCCCGCTGCCGCCTCCCACACACATGCAGCCCACGGCGGCCGGCTTTCTGTAGCGGCGCCACTGTGTATGGGCGTGCTTGGCAGAGGATGGGGGCGTGTATCTCATGCCCCCCTGCTCTCTGACAAGCACGCCCATACACCTCGGCCGCCGTGGGCTGCATGTGTGCGGGAGGCGGCAGCGGGAGCCAGGAATCAGCAAGACGGATGGGGGGGGCTTTCTCTCATGCGGGGGGGGCGGCGTGTGTCACTCGCGCCCCCATAGGTGACAGGTGGAGCTTTAAGCTCCGCCTACCCTCCCCTGCACTGCTTTCCTGCAGTGAATCTGCAGGAAACCCCCAGGACAGCAGGTTCAATGATTTAATAAAGTATATCAGTGTTATGGGCACTGGCAGCATTTGATGGGCACTGGCAGAATTTGATGGGCACAGTGGCAGCATTTGATGGCACAGTGGCTGCATTTGATGACACAGTGGCTACGTTTGAGGGCACAATCGCTGCTTTTGATGGCACAGTGGCTGCATTTCATGGCACAGTGGCTGCATTTGATGGGCATGGTGGCTGCATTTGATGGGCACAGTGGCTGCGTTTGATGGGCACAGTGGCTGCGTTTGAGGGCACAGTGGCTACGTTTGATGGCACAATGGCTACGTTTGATGGCACAGTGGCTGCGTTTGATGGGGCACAGTGGCTGCATTTGATGGGGCACAGTGGCTGCAATTGATGGGCACAGTGGCTGTGTTTGATAGCACAGTGGCAGCGTTTGATGGGCACAGTGGCTGCATTTGAGGGCACAGTGGCTACGTTTGATGGCACAATGGCTACGTTTGATGGCACAGTGGCTGCGTTTGATGAGGCACAGTGGCTGCGTTTGATGGGGCACAGTGGCTGCATTTGATGGGCACAGTGGCTGCAATTGATGGGCACAGTGGCTGCGTTTGATAGCACAGTGGCTGCAATTGATGGGCACAGTGGCTGCAATTGATGGGCACAGTGGCTGCCTTTGAGGGCACAGTGGCTGCGTTTGATGGGCACAGTGGCTGCGTTTGATGGGCACAGTGGCTGCGTTTGATGGGCACAGTGGCTGCGTTTGATGGGCACAGTAGCAGCATTTGCTGGGCACAGTGGCAGCATTTGACGGGCACATTGACTGCGTTTGATGGGGCACAGTGAGGCTGCAATTGATGGGCACAGTGAGACCCCCCCCCCGTGATAGCATTAAAACTCCGCAGCTAAAAATACTGTAGCTGCTGACTTTTAATATTAGGACACTTACCTGTCCAGGGATCCAGCGATGTCGACACCTCAGCCGATTTTCGGATTGGCTCTCGGGTTTTGCCACTATCATTCATGGTAAGGGAAACCGACCGGTTCCCTACTGCACATGTGCGAAGCGCATTACACTTTCTGAATGGCCCAGTGGAGGAAGGAGGAGGGGGGGCAAACTTCAGAGGGGACAGCGCAGTCTTCCGGAAGTGGGGAAGGATACCTGTCAGAAACAGGTACCTGTTCCCCCCTGAAAGGTGCCAAATGAGCCTAAAGAGGAAGGGGTGTTGTTTATAGATGATAGGATGGGTCTTAAACAGGGGTCGTATTTAAATTAGGGGAGTGCATGCGTTTAGTCAGGCCTAGGGCAGCACAAAACCTAAATACACCACTGCCAGCAACTGTCTAGTCATTTGTAGCATTATCCTAGAAAGATGTACCATAAAAAGTAACACAATGGGCTACCAATTCCATTGGATCAGGATAAACCCATAAGTAGTACACAGAGTAGCGTCAATGCATCAGTTTCTACCGTGTCTGCTCCTTCGTGAATTTATCTTCACGCTTGAGAAATAGGAAATAAGTGAAAATGAAAGTAGAGATACCGATGTGTGTTAGATAAACAAAGAACACAAAGTCATATTGGAGCTCTGCCAGCAGAAGGGTGGGGAGGGAACAGAGTCCATCTGCATCTGATAATAAAGAATTATAATATTAGAAACATACCATCTTGTAGGGATCTCCAAACTACGGTCTTCCAGCTGTTGTAGAACTACACGTTCCATGATGAGGCATTGTAAAACTCTGACTAGGCATGATGGGAATTGCAGTTCCTGAAAAACTGGAGGGCCAAAGTTTGGAGACCCCTGATAGAGCATAGGACTTTGAAGGAGATAATAATTGAAGATACATTTACAATAATACTTTTTAACTACTTTCCCGGTATTCTATGTCGGTACTTTGACATAGAATACCAGGGTTATGGCAGCAGATAGCTGCCATAAAATAGTCAAAGACTTCTTGAGAGCTACCATATATATATAAGAGTTAATATTCTGGACAGCTGCTAGCACTGATCACGTCTCATATGCTCATGCTAACCAAGTAAAAAGTGCCATGCTATCTAGATAATACCATGTGACCACCACATAGGCTAGTGCTACTGTTACCTTCAATAAATAAAAACTCATTAAAAATATATACTGCAATCATTTACAAGTATACCTCATGACAGCATGTGCAAAATAGTATTTATATATATATATACAGTGGGGACAGAAAGTATTCAGACCCCCTTAAATTTTTCACTCTTTGTTATATTGCAGCCATTTGCTAAAATCATTCAAGTTCTTTTTTTTCTTCATTAATATACACACTGCACCCCATAGTGACAGAAAAACACAGAATTGTTGACATTTATGCAGATTTATTAAGAAAGAAAAACTGACATATCACATGGTCCTAAGTATTCAGACCCTTTGCTCAGTATTTAGTAGAAGCTCCTTTTGATCTAATACAGTTATGAGTCTTTTTGAGAAAGATGCAGCAAGTTTTTCACACCTGGATTTGGGGATCCACTGCCATTCCTCCTTGCAGATCCTCTCTAGTTCTGTCAGGTTGGATGGTAAACGTTGGTGGACAGCCATTTTTAGGTCTCTCCAGAGATGCTCAATTGGGTTTAAGTCAGGGCTCTGGTTGGGCCATTCAAGAACAGTCGCTAAGCTGTTGTGAAGCCACTCCTTCATTATTTTAGCTGTGTGCTTATGGTCATTGTCTTGTTGGAAGGTAAACCTTCAGCCCAGTCTGAGGTCCTGAGCACTCTAGAGAAGGTTTTCGTCCAGGATATCCCTGTACTTGGCCGCATTCATCTTTCCCTCGATTGCAACCAGTCGTCCTGTCCCTGCAGCTGAAAAACACCCCCGCAGCATGATGCTGCCACCACCATGCTTCACTGTTGGGACTGTATTGGACAGGTGATGAGCAGTGCCTGGTTTTATCCACACACACCTCTTAGAATTAAGGCCAAAAAGTTCTATCCTCAAAATGCCAATTCTGTCCCTCTACCATTTTGCAACCAAGCTCTCCCTATATTGAACCATAGTCTTTCTTTACAGTGTTAAAATCCAAGGGCTCCTCCACCTATCTCTAATACATACCTCTGAAGACCAGAGGACTTTACTTACCAACTTATTTGTTTCATACCGGCACCTTTCGCTTCTCCACACGACGGAAACCTACTCATTCCCGTTGACCCCTACAGGAACACGTGACATCTCATAAGGAAGGTCTCTGCACCCTTCCTTACTTCTGGAATACTTCCTTTCCTTCTCCCCCACCTTCGGTAATACTCCCTTTCTTTTTCTCCTCACCCTCTCTAACCCCCTCCTACCACACCTCCTTCTCTCTTCCTCATCCACCCTTTCTATCCTCTTCACTTCCGCCACTTCAACATCACGTTCACAACCCTACCCCCCGGATAACCAATATTTCCATAACCCACCCCTAACCACACTTAAGTGAGAAAACAGACGGAAACCCCAGATTCTCTCACTTACCCAAAGCCACACCCCCCACACAATATGTCACCTACGAGACCTACCACTAAACATACCACGCTGAAAATATCATCCCTGAATGCAAAAGAGCTCAAAATCCCAGAGAAACGCAGCCAGGTTCTCTCTCAGATTCACAAACTTTTTAGCTTTTAACATCTCAGAACACTGGCAGACTCCTTCCATAAGAAAGGTTACAAAGACAAAAACCATCAACAGCAGCATAAACACAGCCTTGAAAACCCGAAGAGAAAATCTCCTCCAATACACAGAGAAAAAAACAAATAACCGAGTACCTCTAGTCACCACATACAACCCAGCACTTGAAGGGATCAAAAAGATAATCAAAGATTTACAACCCATTATAACAGAGGATGGAACTCTGAAAGGAATATTCCAACAACCCCCATTATTGGCTTTCAGACAACCACCCAACCTCAGACACAAACTAATCAGCAGGAAACTTCACTCTTATTATGAAGTCACAAATAATGGAAGCAAACCATGCAATAAAAAACGCTGTAAACTGTGCAACCAGATCAATCTATCCAAAAGTGTTACACACACAAATGGGACCTTCAATATCATGGGATCTTACAGCTGTACCTCCAGTAATGTTGTGTACCTCATCCAATGCAAAAGGTGCAGCAAAGGATCTTATGTTGGTGAAACAGGACAGAAGTTGCAAGCGAGGATGAATTTGCACAGACATACCATCAAAGAACATAAAGAAGACAGTTTATGCACACCTGTGGGACATCATTTCTCACAATCGGACCACACTATAGAAGACATCAATGTTTTAGTTCTTAAAGGGAATTTCAGAACTATCCAGGAAAGGAAAACGTTTGAACTAAGAATGATACTTCTTTTTGACACGAAAAATAACGGCCTGAATTTAGATATTGGTTTCCTTACACATTATACTAAAGTTTTACGACCCCCTCTGTGACTAGTATCCCCCCCTGCATTCTATAGCTCTCCCTCTGTCTTATCTCACTAACTCTGCTGCTATCTTTATTACCATTGACTTGTATGTGTTTGGTTTTCTCTTTTTTTTTTTTCTTCTTCTTTAACATGCTGCTTAATAATTTGTGAATCGGTACTGCTTGGACCTTGAAGAAGGGGACATACCCCGAAAGCTTGTCCTGAAAAATTGTATGTTAGTGCAAATAAAAAAAGTATCACGGACAATACTCAATTTCCTCTGTCACAATTCCACTAATATGGCTACAATCAAATCAAGTAAGATGCACAAACTAAAATCCAACATCGTCTTCCTACAGGAAACACATTTCCGCACAGATAAGATTCCTAAGCTCACAAACCACTTGTTTCCAACTTCCTATCATTCTACTAACTCACATGCAAAAACTAAAGGAGTTTCAATTCTTTCTGAATTCTGAACTGGGAACATACTGAATCGCTTATTGACAAGGAAGGCGGATACAGTCAGGTCCATAAATATTGGGACATCAACACAATTCTAATATTTTTGGCTATATACACCACCACAATGGATTTGAAATGAAACAAACAAGATGTGCTTTAACTGCAGAATTTCAGTTTTAATTTGAGGGTATTTACATCCAAATCAGGTGAACGGTGTAGGAATTACAACAGTTTGTATATGTGCCTCCCACTTTTTAAGGGACACAATTCTAATCTTTTTGGCTCTGGGTATAACAGTGGGCAGTATGTACAGGAGAGGAGTGTAGAGGGGATGACAGTGGGCAGTATGTACAGGAGAGGAGTGTGGAGGGGATGACAGTGGGCGGTATGTACAGGAGAGGAGTGTGGAGGGGATGACAGTGGGCGGTATGTACAGGAGAGGAGTGTAGAGGGGATGACAGTGGGCAGTATGTACAGGAGAGGAATGTGGAGGGTATGACAGTGAGCAGTATGTACAGGAGAGGAGTATGGAGGGTATGACAGTTGGCAGTATGTACAGGAGAGGAGTATGGAGGGTATGACAGTTGGCAGTATGTACAGGAGAGGAGTGTGGAGGGTATGACAGCAGGCAGTATCTACAGTTCAGCTCTGACCTCTGCATGCAACCCCTCCCTCCACTACCCCCATCTTCTCCCCCCTCCTTAAAAACTCCACCATCTTCCTTGTGTCTTACTTGTGTTACTGTATTAAGCTGAAGCACCCAGCCGGCTCTACTACCTCCCTGCATACTGCAGTTGGTGCTGCATCTCTCACTCACAAGAAGATCATCCAGTGGGGCTTTCGGCATCTGCACTGCATCCCAGACACCTGCATCTCCCTTGTCCCCATCCTACACTCAGCGGGAGCCACTCAGGAGATCAGATCTGTGGGAGCCGTTGGGAGACGAGCTGTCACTTGTAAACACAGAAGCAAGACTTCTGTATCTACAAGTGATTGTGACGAGCAGGGAGCAGAGGCCCTGAGCCAGAGATGGTGGAACTGAGTTATACCAAGTTCCAGCTGAAAAAAAAGCCCTGTATATATAAATTGTATTTTTAGAAGCATAATGAATTTAAACTTCTGCACAGAACTGAAAAAAAAAAACAGTATAAGAGAGTGAGAGCGATAACACCAAATTTAACATACCTGCTCCCCATTCACACCTGAGACCTTGTAACACCAACAAGTCACATGACACCGGGGAGGGAAAATGGCTAATTGGGCCCAATTCAGACATTTTCACTCAGGGGTGTACTCACTTTTGCCAGCGGTTTAGACATTAATGGCTGTGTGTTGAGTTATTTTGAGGGGACAGTAAATTTACACTGTTATACAAGCTGTACACTCACTACTTTACATTGTAGCAAAGTGTCATTTCTTCAGTGTTGTCACATGAAAAGATAGAATACAATATTTACAAAAATGTGAGGGGTGTACTCACTTTTGTGAGATACTGTATATACAATATATATATATATATGTATATATATATATTTATATCAGACATATTTTGAACACTAAGCTGGCCATACCAGTCTCTGTAACAGAGGAGCTTGCACTCTAATGTCCCTCCACGGTCATATCAGTCTCTGATTACTGAAATTTAATAATAAAGAAGCTGACAACAAAAATAAAAATGTATTCATTCATTTATTCATTGACTTATTTATTGGTAAATAAATTGATAATCACTGAACTTAGTTCAGGTAATAGAGACAACGTACTGGTAAAGACACAGCAATGAACAATACAGAGACGAGAATTATTTATATATTTTTTTTATTTTATTTATTTCAGGTACTTATATAGCGCCGTCAATGTACGCAGCACTTTACATATACATTGCACATTCACATCAGTCCCTACTCTCAAGGAGCTTACAATCAAAGGTCCCTAACTCACATTCATACATACTAGGGACAATTTAGACAGGATCCAACTAACCTACCGGCATGTCTTTGGAGTGTGGGAGGAAACCGGAGTACCCGGAGGAAACCCACGCAGGCACAGGGAGAACATGCAAACTGCAGGCAGGTAGTGTCGTGGTTGGGATTCGAACCAGTGACCCTTCTTACTGCTAGGTGAGAGTGCTACCCACTACACCACTGTGCAGCCCGAATCGTTGTGTGATATAAATTCCCCCATAAATTATTATAATATGTCAGGTTTAGTAGCTGTGTACAAAGTCTGTGAATTGGAGTTTGTGAATTCTGTGAACTCCTTAAGAAATGAATGCAGAATTGTCCCATCTGTACACTGATAAGAAGGAATAGCAGCAATTATCGGGGGGGGCAGTGTAAATTTGGGTGTTATTGCTTTTATGACTTGTATAGTAATAATTGAACTCCAGAACATCCCATCATTACAGGGCCCCTTTTCTGAGAAATACACAGACTGAGTTCATCAGATTTTTGGAATTCTCTTTCACCATCTGAAACTGATGTGAGAGTAGAACAGAATACAGTATCTCCCAGAGAGATCTCCAGCCATATCCCTCCTGTGTCCCATTACACTGCTGAGATCTCACTTGTACCTCATGACACAAGACAGTCACAAAATATCTTTGTGTGTCTTTCTTCTCTTTAGAAAGATATTTTTCTTTACAGTTATTGATAACTGAATATTGTAAAACTGACTTGACTGGGCATGGAGCAAATCAGGGTTTGCATCCATCTTAATTATAAATAAATCTTCTCTACCACTGTCATGAGAGAAGTATAGAGGAAGTGTTTAGCAAGGTTGAGGTCAGGGCTCTGTGCAGGGCAAATGAGTTCCTCTACACCAAACGGGTCAAACCATTTCTTTAAGGAGCTGACTTTACACACAGGGGCACAGTCATGCTGGAACAGAAAAAGGTCTTGCCCATACTTTTACCACAATGCTGGAGGAGCACAGTTACCTAAAATTAAAATATTTGTAGCACCTTGGTAGTAGGCAGGGTTGCTAACAAATTTAGCTTGCTAGGTGGTAACTAGCCTAGCTGATTGATAAGGGATTCACTGGCTTTTCCCTAACTCTGGATTTGATGCACCTCTCTCTTCTATCACTAGGTGGCATTGTTGTCTGTGGCATTAGAATGACAAGGGCATAGTGAATTCAGACTAGGGATGAATGGGTTGTCTCAGCCAATTGGCAGTGGTTTCTTTAGTCCCTTGGCTTGCTGGGAGAGCCTATTTATTCGGGAGACTGCTGGCTGGGTGGACGTGTGTCACAAGGCTCCAGGCTGCTAGGCCAGAAGCCTGAGGCCTATCCTGGGAGGAACTGGCTGCTAGGCTGTCTGGGGCCTATCTAGGTTTGAGATAAGCAGCAAGGGGTAGGGGATTTTGGCCAGAAGCCCAACCAAGTTGCAGAGGTTCCACCAGATGGGGATTCGAATCGTTGCCAGCGGTGAGGGAGAAGCAGTTTCCACTTGGGAGGACCACTCTTGTTACCAGAGGCAAGTGAGAATCAAGGTCAGAGCTAAAGGAGACACAGTTGCCATTAAGGGACAACCACTCCGGTTATCAGAGGCCAGTTATGGAAGTCTGAAGAAGTACCAGAGCAGCCTTATCCACTAGCCAGGGATGGTGAACAAGTGAGAAGGCTTCAGCAGAGTGCCAAGCCAGGGACGCAGTGGGTTAGCAGAGTGACGCTTGAGGAGTATACAGCGGGTTAGCTGTGGAAGAGCTCAAGGGATCCAGTGACAACTGGGATATTGAAGTTTAGTGAGAGACCGGGAGCTCAGTGAGTGAAGATCTACAGTAAGATACTGTGAGATGTAAGAAAAGATCGAGTTACTGTGAGTTACGTGTATGGATCTCTATTGAATGTTCAAAGTTCAGTTGTCATAGGAAACAGCAGTTCTACAAATACAGTTGTTGCATCCAGCTTAAAGGCCCTCTACCTGTATAGCTGTCTGCCTATCTTTGTCTTGGAGTCTGCCAATTGCTATTGCATCTACCTAGGGCAGGGCCGGATTAACATAGGGGCTGGTGGAGCTGCAGCTCCAGGCCCCTCCCTCAATATAGGCCCATGGCAGTGGCTTGTCAATTCCTGTGTGCCTTCCTGAAGGAAGAGGAGCCCTCTGTGCACACATGGAGGAGACAAGTCAGTGCAGTCAAGTCCTGTCTCTGTCGATGCCTGACCCCTATCACAGGATCTGTTCATTCACACAGATCCTCAGTGTCTGGGGGAGGAGCGCTGATGTCCTATCCAGCAGGAGCCCGGGAGGAAGGATATCTCCCATGCTGTTATGATAATGTCTGTACATTTGTTAGGGGGATGTTGTGTAATTATTGTGCTAGGGGACAGACTGCTGCTTCCCCCCATGTAATGTGCTCTCTTGTGCCCCCCATGTCATGTGACTTGCAGTGCCCCCCATGTAATGTGCTGTGCCCACCATGTCCTGTCATGTGCATTGCAGTGCCCACTATGTAAAGTTCTGTGCCCACCATGTCATGTGCATTGCAGTGCCCCCATGTAAAGTTCTGTGCCCACCATGTCATGTGCCTTGCAGTGTCCCCATGTAATGTGCTGTGCCCACCATGTCCTGTCATGTGCATTGCAGTGCCCCTATGTAAAGTGCTGTGCCCACCATGTCATGTGCTTTGCAGTGCCCCGCATGTCATGTGCCTTGCAGTGCCCCCATGTAATGTTCTGTGCCCACCATGTCCTGTCATGTGCATTGCAGTGCCCACTATGTAAAGTTCTGTGCCCACCATGTCATGTGCCTTGCAGTGCCCCCCCATGTAATGTGCTGTGCCCACCATGTCATGTGCCTTGCAGTGCCCCCCCCATGTAATGTGCTGTGCCCACCATGTCATGTCATGTGCCTTGCAGTGCCCCCATGTAATGTGCTGTGCCCACCATGTCATGTGCTCTCTTGTGCCCAGTGCCCACCATGTCATGTGCCTTGCAGTGCCCCCCATGTAATGTGCTGTGCCCACCATGTCCTGTCATGTGCATTGCAGTGCCCCTATGTAATGTGCTGTGCCCACCATGTCATGTGCTTTGCAGTGCCCCCATGTAATGTGCTGTGCCCACCATGTCATGTCATGTGCCTTGCAGTGCCCCCATGTAATGTGCTGTGCCCACCATGTCATGTCATGTGCCTTGCAGTGCCCCCCATGTAATGTGCTGTGCCCACCATGTCATGTGCCTTGCAGTGCCCCCCATGTAATGTGCTGTGCCCACCATGTCATGTGCCTTGCAGTGCCCCCCATGTAATGTGCTGTGCCCACCATGTCATGTGCCTTGCAGTGCCCCCCATGTAATGTGCTGTGCCCACCATGTCATGTGCCTTGCAGTGCCCCCCATGTAATGTGCTGTGCCCACCATGTCATGTGCATTGCAGTGCCCCTATGTAATGTGCTGTGCCCACCATGTCATGTGCATTGCAGTGCCCACTATGTAAAGTGCTGTGCCCACCATGTCATGTGCATTGCAGTGCCCCGCATGTCATGTCATGTGCCTTGCAGTGCCCCCATGTAATGTGCTGTGCCCACCATGTCATGTCATGTGCCTTGCAGTGCCCCCCATGTAATGTTCTGTGCCCACCATGTCCTGTCATGTGCATTGCAATGCCCCCCATGTAATGTTCTGTGCCCACCATGTCCTGTCATGTGCATTGCAGTGCCCACTATGTAAAGTTCTGTGCCCACCATGTCATGTGCATTGCAGTGCCCCCCATGTAATGTGCTGTGCCCACCATGTCATGTCATGTGCCTTGCAGTGCCCCCCATGTAATGTTCTGTGCCCACCATGTCCTGTCATGTGCCTTGCAGTGCCCCCCATGTAATGTGCTGTGGCCACCATGTCATGTGCCTTGCAGTGCCCCCCATGTAATGTGCTGTGTCCAGTATGTCATTTGCTGTACGTTGCAGTGCCCACCATGTAATGCGCTGTGCTGAACAATGTCATGTGCTGTGCATTGCATTGCCCTTCATGTGATGTGCAGTGCCCACTATGTCATGCTGTGCCTTGCAGTGCCCACCATGTCATGTGCAGTTCCTAACATGTAATGTGCAGTTGCATTTCCCACCATGAAATGTGCTATGCCATGCAGTGCCCACCATGTAATGTGTTGTGCCCACCATGTCATGTCATGTGCCTTGCAGTGCCCCCCATGTAATGTGCTGTGCCCACCATGTCATGTCATGTGCCTTGCAGTGCCCCCCATGTAATGTGCTGTGTCCAGTATGTCATTTGCTGTACATTGCAGTGCCCACCATGTAATGCGCTGTGCTGACCATGTCATGTGCTGTGCATTGCATTGCCCTTCATGTGATGTGCAGTGCCCACTATGTCATTCTGTGCCTTGCAGTGCCCACCATGTAATGTGCAGTGCCCACCATGTCATGTGCTGTGCCTTGCATTGCCCACCATGTAATGTGCAGTGCCCACCATGTCATGTGATGTGCCATCCAGTGCCAACCATGTCATGTGCAATGCCCACCATGTCATGGCTGTGCCTTGCAATGCCCGCTATGTAATTTGCAGTGTCCACCATGTCATGTGCTGTGCCATACAGTGATCCCACCATGTAATGTGCAGTGCCCACCGTGTAATGTGCAGCGCCCACCATGTCATGTGCACTTCCCACCATGTCATGTGCTATGCTGTGCCCACCCTGCCATGTGCTGTGCCCAGCATGTAGTGTGTTGTGCCCACTGTGTAATGTGCTGTGCTGTTCAACAGTGCCCACCATGTCATGTGCAGTTCCTAACATGTAATGTGCAGTTGCATTTCCCACCATGAAACGTGCTATGCCATGCAGTGCCCACCATGTAATGTGTTGTGCCCACCATGTAATGTTATGTGCCATTCAGTGCCCACCATGTAATGCGCTGTGCCCACCACGTCATGTGCTGTGCCATGCAGTGCCCACCATGTAATGCGCTGTACCCACCATGTAATGTGCTGTGTCATGCAGTGCCCACCATGTCATGTGCAGTGCCCATCATGTAAATTGCTGTGCAGTGCCCACCATGTCATGTGCTGTGTTGTGCCCACCATGTCATGTGCTGCACCATGCAGTGCCTACCATGTAATATGCTGTACTCACCATGTTGTAATGTGCTGTACATTGTCCACCATGGCATGTGCCGTGCAGTACCCACAATGGAATGTGGTGTGCAGGGCTCATCATGTCATGTGTGGTGTCCACCATTTAATGTGCTGTGCTCACAATGTAATGTGCTGTGCTGTGTCATGCAGTGCCCACCTTGTCATGTGCTGTGCAGTGCCCACCATGCTATGTGCAGTACCCACTATATAATGTGTTGTGCCCACCATATAATGTTCTGTGCAGTGCCCACTTGTAATGTCCAGTGCCCACCATGTAATGTGCTCAGCTGTGCCTGCCATGTCATGTGCTGTGCCCACCATATAAGGTCCTGTGCCCACTGTGTGCATGAGCTGTGCCCACCATGAAATGTGTTGTGTTGTGCAGTACCAACCATGTCATGTGCTGTGCCCACCATATAATGTACTGTGCCTACCTTGTAATGTGCTGTATTGGGCAGTGCCAACCGCGTAATGTGCTGTGCCCGCCATTAAATGTGCTGTATCCACCATGTAATGTGTTGTGCCAACCATGTGATGTACTGTGCTATACCTCCCCCCCCCTCCCGTGTAATGTACTATGCTGTGCCCCCCACAGACTCACCCCCTCACTCCCACCCCCCTCTCTCTCTCATCCCCTCTCTCTCACCCCCTTCACCCCCTACCACTCTCTCTCTCCCTCTCCCTCTCCCTCCCTCTTTAATTTAAATTTCACAAAAAATTGTTTGCGTTTTCATTTTATTTATTTTCATAAAAAAGGCCCACCAACATCCTTAGCACCAGGCCCATGATGCTCTTAATCTGGGCCTGCCTAGGGGTGTCCTGGCCCTAAATCTGCTCTCCCTCAGTTCTTGGTAAGAGACAATAAATCTCTTTTGTTTGCATCCAAAAAGTGACTTGCACCCATGTTTTATGCTGGCAGTGGGGAGGAAAAAAAGGATCAGGCTTCGGGTGTGTGTGTGGGGGGGGGGGGGGATTTGTACCCCTCTCAAACCCCAGGAGTTGCATGTGGGAGGGGTAAGATTAAAGGGACTTTGAGTAATTTGTAGGTCTTTTATTCTCAAATGCTTGTGCCAGGAGTCATAAAAGAGAGGGGTCACTCTTTGATCTCCACACTGATAGATCTCTGATTCAAAGGTAGAATGGCCAATCTAATACCTCCATGATATGCCCACTCACAGAAGTGAGGACTCCATGGGCTATTTGGTTTCCAGACTGGATACACTGGCTAGATTTCTATAGTGCCTGCTGAAGCTTGTGGCTTACCTTGCTGTGTGCTGTCTGAGAGTGCCAACCTGGAGCTGCAAAAGTATAGATTACAAGTTTGTCAGTCTGAGCCCCACTTTGTTCAAGATTTTTATATTGCAATCCCTCCCCTGTGTAATCTAATGGAAATTTCCAGACCTGGGTCACCTACTAGTGGCAGAATTACATTTACATTTTTTTTCCTTATGTTATTTATTGATTGATTTTACTTTTATTCTATGTATTTTATGTAACTATGGGTTTGATTTTTATATTGTTCTGTATTGTGGTATGGATGTGGTGGTCAGGCAGCATACAGCATAGTCCAGGTATGTCTCCAGCTTTTCTGTTTTGACAGCTTGAACTTCCTCCTCCCAGGCACTCTGCAACCAGATCTGTTCTATTTTTTATGATTTATTTCATTTTATTAAGGACACTGGAGGCATAGCTGCATGAGGAAAATGTATGGTCATAGGCTGCCCACCCTACCACAACTCATGTGGAAGGACAGTCAGCAGCAAATGCAGACAAGACATTCTATAGTGGAAGAGGAGGGCAGGCAGCAGCAAAAAATTATATAGACTGCCCTCCCTTTCCCAAATCATGACTTTCCAAAAAAAAAGAATAAATTACAAGCAAGCCTATAATTGAAAATAAAGTTGTAGAGGTAGTAGGTGGTGAGCCATGTGACCTCTTCCATCTTCACCTCTTCCTTCTTCTCCTCTTCCTCCTCCACCTTCTCCTCCAATGAATGTGATTATGGCACAAGGAGAAACTTAGGATAGCTGAGGTTATAATGGGAGAATAGTGCCCACTGAATCATACATTTTTCTACTTACCACATTTTTGTTTATATATTTTCATATTTTTAATTTTTTTTTTTTTTTACAGATTTACTATGTTCTTAATTGTTATTATTTTACTTCATTTCCTCTTCCACCCGTAATGTCTTACCTGCACTGGTCAAGAAAACACATGCATGGATGCCAATGAAAACTGAATAAGAATAAAGGCAGCTTGGAAGGTAGACACAATTTACATTTGTAGACCTGCCACATTTGGTGAGGGACTCATTTCAATCCTTCTTGCTCCTTGTTGACTATTTCTTTGAATTTTTCTCCAGTGACAAGGGGGGAAGGGCAGCAGTAAAAATAAAGCATATACCCCAATTCAATATGCTCACATTGACTTTTTAAGCTCTATATTCTGTTGACACCATGTCCTTTTCAGAGATCTATAAGTTGCTTGTTATTTTCTATATCACACAGCTCCATTCAGCAGAAGTAAGATCTTTGCATAATAGATATATACAGTGTTTTTTTTATGTAATGACTTTTTTATTAAATTCTTTGCAAAATAGACATTCAAGTACAAATGGCAAAAAAGACTGTATTCGTAAGTAAGAAAGTCCCAACAAGATATTGTAATGCAGATGGACCATCTGTCCAAAGAGCAGTAAAACAATGCTTAAACAAGGGACAGCCATGAAGGTGCACCTTGGATTTTGGGCAATTTTTGCCATACGTTTGCCATACATTTGCCACACGCCCCTCTGTGATACTAGGCTGCGAAAAAGTCTCACACATGTGGTATCCGTATACTCAGGAGGAGTAGAATAATGTGTTTTGGGATTTAAATCTAAGTATGCTCATTGTGTGTGTGTTAGAAATATCTAACTATTTGACAAATGTGTGTAAAAATACATTTTCATTTTCTTTCCTGCATTTTTCAAAAACGTATGGCAAAAATTACTTTTTCAAAAGACTTGTGCCGTTCAGAAAATACCCTGGATTGTGCTTGTTTTCCAAAATGAGGTCATTGTGTGGGTGTTTTCACCATCCTAGTGCTTCAGGGCCTCCAAAAATGTGATAGGTAGTCAGGAAATTAGATGTGTAATTTATGCTCCTTGAAAGCCTAATGCTGCGTACACACAGTCGGACTTTCTGTCCTACTTGGTCCGGCACACTTTTTGCCAGACTTTGCCAGGTGCGCCGGACTTTAAAACGGACAGACTTGCCCACACACGCCCGGACTATTGCGGCGGGCTAAGTCCGCCCGTCTTTCCGACGGACTTTCGCTGGAGTTACGGCGGACTTTCAGAATGAACGGACTTGCCCACACACGGACAAGTCCATTCATTTTGAACGTGACTCAGGTGCGATGGGAGTAGAAAAGGATGTCAATCTTGCTGCTTTTATCGGCGAGATTGACACCTTGCGAGTACCGTCGCGGGTCATACCAGGCCCTTAGGTCTGGTATGAATTATAAGGGGAACCCCCTACGCCGAAAAAACGGTGTGGGGTCCCCCCTAAAATCCATACCAGACCCCAATCCGAGCACGCAGCCTGGCCAGTCAGGAAAGGGGGTGGGGACGAGCGAGCGCCCCCCTCCTGAACCGTACCAGGCCGCATGCCCTCAACATGGGGGGTGGGTGCTTTGGGGGAGGGGGCACCCTGCGGGGCCCCCCCCCAAAGCACCTTGTCCCCATGTTGATGAGGACAAAGGCCTCTTCCCGACAACCCTGGCCGTTGGTTGTCGGGGTCTGCGGGTGGGGGGCTTATCGGAATCCGGGAGCCCCCTATAATAAGAGGGCCCCCAGATCCCGGCCTCTCCACCCTATGTGAATGAGTATGGGGTACATGGTACCCCTACCCATTCACCCAGGGAAAAAGTGTAAATAATAAAACACTACACAGGTTTTTAAAATATTTTATTAAACAGCTCCGGGGGGGGATCTTCCTCCGGCTTCGGGGGTCTTCTTCCGGCTTCGGGGGTCCCTCCGGTTCATCTTCTCCCGGCGTCCGGTTGGTTCTTCTCCGCTCTCTTCTCCCGGTGTTCCAGTTCTTCGGCCAGCTCCTCCACTGTCTTCAGGTAGCTCTCTTGCCAGCGGAGGTCCGGACTTCTTGTCTTCTGGGCTTCTGGGCTTCTTGTCTTCTCTTCTCTTCTCCAGATGTTGACACGACGCTCTCTCCGGCTGGACTGCTCTCTGAGGGCTGCGTTGTGACTTATATAGGCAGAGACCCCGCCCCCTTTTGATGTCACAGTCCCTGGGCATGCTGGGACTGTGACGTTTTAGGGGGCGTGGTCAACATCACCCAGTGACCACGCCCCATAAAACGTCAGTCCCAGCATGCCCAGGGACTGTGACATCAAAAGGGGGCGGGGTCTCCGCCTATATAAGTCACAACGCAGCCCTCAGAGAGCAGTCCAGCCGGAGAGAGCGTCGTGTCAACATCTGGAGAAGAGAAGTGAAGACAAGAAGCCCAGAAGCCCAGAAGCCCAGAAGACAAGAAGTCCGGACCTCCGCTGGCAAGAGAGCTACCTGAAGACAGTGGAGGAGCCGGCCGAAGAACTGGAACACCAGGAGAAGAGAGCGGAGAAGAACCAACCGGACGCCGGGAGAAAATGAAGCAGAGGGACCCCCGAAGCCGGAAGAAGACCCCCGAAGCCGGAGGAAGATCCCCCCCTGGAGCTGTTTAATAAAATATTTTAAAAACCTGTGTAGAGTTTTATTATTTACACTTTTTCCCTGGGTGAATGGGTAGGGGTACCATGTACCTCATACTCATTCACATAGGGTGGGGGGGCCAGGATCTGGGGGCCCTCTTATTATAGGGGGCTCCCGGATTCCGATAAGCCCCCCGCGTGCAGACCCCGACAACCAACGGCCAGGGTTGTCGGGAAGAGGCCCTTGTCCTCATCAACATGGGGACAAGGTGCTTTGGGGTGGGGGGGCCCCGCAGGGCGCCCCCTCCCCCAAAGCACCCACCCCCCATGTTGAGGGCATGCGGCCTGGTACGGTTCAGGAGGGGGGGCGCTCGCTCGTCCCCACCCCCTTTCCTGACCGGCCAGGCTGCGTGCTCGGATCGGGGTCTGGTCTGGATTTTAGGGGGGACCCCATGCCGTTTTTTCAGCGTAGGGGGGTTCCCCTTATAATCCATACCAGACCTAAGGGCCTGGTATGCCCCACGCTCGCCGCAATAGGAAATTTTGTTTTTCCTATTGCAGCGAGCGCGAAATGCAATACCCTGCCCTCGCGTTGTATCTGGTCCGTTGGACCAGCATACACACGAGCGGGCTTTCCATTGGACCAGCACACAGACGAGTGGACTTTCCGCCCGAAACTGAGTCCGACGGAAAGATTTAAAACTTGTTTCAAATCTAGGTCCGGCGGGCTTTTGGGAAAAAGTCCGCCGGAAAAGTCCGCCGGAGCCTACACACGGGCGGATTGTCCAGCACACTCTGGTCCGCCAGACCAAGTATGCCGGAAAGTCCGACCGTGTGTACGTGGCATAAAGGTGCTCATTGGATGTTGGGCCTCTCTATGCATTTAGGCTGTGAAAAGCCTCATACATAAGGTATCTCCATACTCGGGAAGCATAGCATAGAATTTGTTTTGGGGTGTAATTATAAGTATGCCAATGCTTTGTGTAAGACATAACTTGTTAAACAGACAACTTTGTGAGAAAAACTCACAATCCATCTTACTGAATACCCTTGGCTATCCACTTTCCAAAAAGGGGTCATTTGGGGGGTATTTGTACAGTTCTGACATTTTAGGGCCTCAAGAAGTCAGATAAGCAGTCAGTGCATCAGGACTGATCAATTTTTAAATATATATATATATATATATATATATACACAGGGCTTTTTTTTCTCGAAAATAGGTGCAGGAACTCCCCCTTTACAAATCGCCCCTTGTCTCCACCCCCTACCCACCTCCTGCATCATTCCTTGGTTCCACCCCTTAGCCACCTCCCAGTACTGCCCCTTTTATAGAATACAGAACTAAGTAACAATTAAGGTACTAAGTCATTTGTATGGAATGTGTTAATGATAACAAGAAAAGCAGTAAAATAGGCCCCATGCAGCCAGCAATGATAGATCTCCCAGCAACAATGGACAACCTAAAACAAAATACCCCCGACCCCAGCAATAAAAGATCCCCAGCGGCAATAACAGATCTTCCTGCAGCAAGCACCAATAGACTCCCCAGCAGCCAACAACAATGGATTTTCTGCAACAAAATAAGCCCCTCCCCCTGCAACAATAGACTTGTAGCAGCAACAACAGATTTTTAGCAACAGTAGACCCCCCCGCCCCGCAAATATAGATTTAATAGACCCTAAATTACATTCAGTGCTGGAGGTGCCGGAACTGCTTTCCCCCGCGTTTCCGCTGAAAAAAGCTATATATATATATATATATATATATATATATATATATATATATCTATCTTAGTTTGTAGACTCTATTATTTTTACACAGACTAAATAATACACTCTGCACTCTGATTTTGGTTATTTTACCAAAGAAAAGTAACAGAATACATTTTGGCCTACATTTATGAAGAAAGATTTTACAAATTTTTGGTATTTTTTCATTTATGTGACAAAAAATAAGTTGTGAATATATATCGCCAAAAAAGCACTATCTGTCTCAAAATAAATGATAAAATTGCATTTGAGTTTAGTGTTGCATGGCTGAGTAATTGTCATTCAAAGTGTGACAGTGCTGCAATCTGGAAAATGGCCTGGGGAGGAAGGGGGTGAAAGTATCTGATTTTGAGGTGGTTAAAAATTGAGTTTTGGTGTTTTAGGATTGGTGTTTTTTTTAATTCCTTTAGATCTTTTATTGTGTTTGATTTGTTAGGGTCTTTTATTTTTTTTTTGTTTGTTTGTTTTCAGGGTCAGCAGCAGCAGTAGCAGTTTGAAGTTGTTGGTGATACAGCAAAAGCTACCCTTTGTTTGAAGTGGAGTCCCACATACTATTGAAGTCCAGCTTAGTCCTATAGAGCACCACAGTGTCAAGGGTTCCAAAGCACCACATGTCCTATACAGCTCTTCACATAGCTGTAAATAAAACCAGGGAAAACCCCTAAAATCTTATCCATTTTTCTCTTGGTGTCAGGAAAACTGACAACAAAGGCACAAGCTCAGTTGAAGAGTCAGCACCACATCCTCATTTAACAGACATGCAAAAATAGAAAAGAGCTGGGACTTTATAGGTGCTGAAATCTTCTCTTAGAATAATTATCCATACACAATCATGGGTTAAAGTGGTTGTAAACTCACTTTGAAAAAAAAAAAAAACTAACACCTGCAAAACAAAGGCATAATAAGCTAGTATGCATAGCATACTAGCTCATTATGTGATACTCACCTGAGATCGAAGCCCTCGCTGCAGTGCCCGTACACAGCACCGGCCGGCGACATCACTCCCGGGGGGCTACTTCCGGGTATCACGGCTCCAGCACTGTCATTGGCCGGAGCGGCAATGACGTCATTCCCGCACATGTGCGTGGGAGCCACTGGTAACGGCACACTCACTGAAGCAAAAGGCACATACGTGTCATTGCTTCAGTGCGGATGTGCCGATGACGTCGGCACATGCAATTACAGGGGATATCTCCTAAACCGTGCAGGTTTAGGAGATATCCTGGGTAGCTACAGGTAAGCCTTATTCTAGGCTTAACTGTAGCAAAAAGTGGTCTGTGAGGTTTACAAGCACTTTAAAAAGAATCATAAAAGTGTGTCTAATGTTCATGATAGATACCAAAACTTGTTAGAACTTGATGTGATTCACGCTGATAGCAGAGGAAGGAGATGGTAGACAGAAATGACACTCAGTGCTCTTAATTGAGACAAGTACACACTATAGAGGGGTATGCTTTGTTCATATGTCATGACTGAGGTTTACAACCACTTTAAATATCTACCTTTATTTAAAAGTCAGGTTCATATCCTTGTCTACTTTCTTTATTTTTTTTTTTTATAACATTTTATAATTAACAGTGGACATTACACAGGGGTGACATCAGGCAAATACATCAGGCAAATATAGAGAAAACAAAAATCAAGGAAACTTGAAGAACACTGTGTTTCAATGTCAACAAACTTGCAGTTAAGCAGGGCACAACTGTGCTAGGACATTCGACATTATTGGTAGGTCGACCTAACAATAAAAACAACAGCAGGTATATCCACCCCCTATGAACTTCTAGTAAGCGGACATCAATCGTTCTGGAGTTCAGACCATCTATTTGCAAAAATCCCTGGAAAGCATCCACAAACAAAGATAGTAAGAAAAGGGACAAGAAAATAGGAAATCAGATCAGAAGAGTGATCGATCCTGGGCTCTCCACTCCCAGTGGCAGACGATACTTCTTTAAGTGGCTGGAAGAAGGTAGAGGAACCATCAAGGGGGGTCCTCCAGTAAATGTCAACACTTCCATACCACCTTATGACTTTCTGCCCTGTCAGAAAGACATGCTGTGAGAGACTCCGTAAGTTCCACATTCATAATCATTGCATATAGTTCCACAGAGGTAGGTGGGGTTTGTTTTTTCCAGTGAAGCGCCACCAATCTAGTTTACCATAAGAATATGGCAGGCTAGCTTCTTAGTAAGTTTAGGCAGCCTGGGTGGGAGTCTTCCTAATAGAAGGGTTTTGGGGTAGAAAGGGAAGTCCAAGTTAAATAGGCATTGGAGAAGGTCCTGAACTATCCACCAACATGGTTCTAGAAGGGAACAGTGCCAGTAAATATGTAGCAGAGTGCCTCGACTCCTACGGCACTTCCAACAATGATCCGAGGCAGTAGGATATATGACTCGGGGGTGCGAAGGAGTTACCAAAAATAAAGTATTTTATAAGTATTCTACTCATAAGAGTATATATTAAGCTTTTAGCCGCTTGGGACCATATCACCCCCTCTTGGGACCTCCCCCTCGATTGCTTGTTCCCGCTTATGCATATAACTATGTTTTCCCTAAGGATACTCCTTAGCTACTTTCAAAGGAAAAACCCATTAAAGTGTGTATTAGGATTACAAATATCAAATATCTAAAATAAAGACCCAGCAAATCAGTTAAAATACAAGCAGCCCCGAGACTAACAATATTGTTGTGTAGTTCTCCTTCAGTGATAGTTCATGGCATGGAGGCAATTCTGGAGAGTTTTCTGCAGAGCGCCTTTTAGGTCCCTGTTTCTCAGGCTGTATATAATTGGGTTTAGGAGGGGGGTGACAACTGTGTAAAATAAAGAGACCAATCTACCTGCCAGAGAATCCTTAGTTTTGGGGTGAAAGTAGTTGAAAAAACCAGTCCCATAAAAGATGAAGACCACCATGAGGTGGGAACTGCAGGTGGAGTAAGCTTTCCGTCTTCCTTCCTTCATTTTAATTTTCAGGATGGTTTTGAAAATGTAGCCATAGGAGAGGAAAGTAACGAAAGAGCTAGTGACTCCAACACCTACAGTGTCAACATATAAAAGTAAATAATTGAGGTAAGTGTCAGAACATGATAGTCGAAGAAGCTGAAATAATTCACAGAACAAGCCAGGAATGATGGTTGTGTGATCCGGGAAAGCCAGTCTCAGTGTCATAAACGTGTGTACAAAACAACAGACAAATCTGAAGAGCCAAGAAAAGAACGCTATCTGAACACACGACCGAATGCTCATCATGGTCATATAACACAAAGGATGACAGATGGCAACATAGCGGTCATAGGACATCAAATTAAGTATTAAGAACTCGATGCTGCCAAACCAGGTGAAGAAGAAGACCTGGGAGATACAAGTTGGGTATGAAATCAGTCTGTTTCCAGTAAAGATGTCAAAAGACAAATGAGATGTGGAAATGGAGGAAGTGAAGATGTCTAAAACTGAGAGGTTTCCCAGAGAAAAGTACATGGGGGTGTGCAGGTGGAAGTCTGAGACCACCAGGAAAACGATGAGAAGATTCCCAACCAGTGTTGCCACATAGATGAGGAGGATCAGCAGGAATGCCAGGATCTGAGAATCCTTGAGTTCTGACAGGCCAAGCAAAATTAATTCAGACTGAGAAGTTTGATTTCCCATCAGAACCAAATAATTCACTAAGAGAGGGAAAGATAATGTGAGGATTTAGGAAGGCATTATACTGAAGACTACACCTTTCACGAGACTGTAAATGATCATTCACACCAATAGAGTGCCAGCAAACTAGAGCCTTGCCTTCCAGGCTCAATATTTAGCAGAAAGTCCAAAAGTGGGGCTGCAGCTTATAAAGAGTTTATGTAATTTTAAAAATAGCAATACATACTGGTGTCAGATCAAACAATTAACCCTTCATTGGGCCAAAAATCAGATCCACTATAACAAGCAAACAGTGAATATGTTTGTTTCAATCCATTCAATCATTCAATAATTAAGTCAGGAGAAACAAACCAACAATGAGCAGAAAGCAGAATGTAAAAGCTGCAATATTCCCACCTTCATTGCAAAAATACCTCCAGTGATTGTATATACTGTATAAATCTGCAAAAAAAAAAAACATGAAGAATCCAAAATAAATCATCCAAATAAATATCAAATTCATGATTCAAACCAAATGGATATCGGAGATTTCATATGTGGATCCAGAAGACCTCTTTTCTCAATAGAACATGATTCGGTAATCATTGTTGTAGTCACTGTTGTCACTAACAGTGGGAGGGGCTTAAAGGAGCATTAAATACCAGGAGTGCATTACATACAGATTGCAGAGTTGGGGGGGGTGTTGCATCCAAAGTTGTTTGGACGTGTGCACTGCATACAGAATGCAGAGTTCGGGGGTGCGCTGCATACAGAGCACAAAGTTCACTGGTGCGCTACACACTGCTGCTTACCTCTGCATCACCCATCCACATCTCACTTTCACCCCCTCTCATCAGCTCTGACCTCTGAATGCAACCCCTCCCTCCACTACACCCATCTTCTCCCCCCCTCCTTAAAAGCTCCACCATTTTCCTTGTGTCTTACTTTTGTTACTATATTAAGCTGAAGCACCCAGCCAGCTCTAGTACCTCCCTACATACTGCAGTTGGTGATGCATCTCTCACTCACAAGGAGATCCTCCAGTGGGGCTGTCGGCATCTGCACTGCACCCCAGACACCTGCATCTCCCTTGTCCCCCATCCTGCACTCAGTGGGAGCCACTCAGGAGATCAGATCTGTGGGAGCCTTTGGGAGACAAGTTGTCACTTGTAAACACAGAAGCAAGACTTAAGTATTTACAAGTGATTGTAATGAGCAGGGAGCAGAGGCCCTGAGCCAGAGGTGGTGCAACTGAGTTCTACCAAGTTTCAGCTGAAAAAAAAGCCCTGTATATACAGTATCTGACAAAAGTTAGTACACCTCACATTTTTGTAAATATTTTCTTCTATCTCTTCAAGTGACGACGCTGAAGAAATGACACTTTGCTACAATGTAAAGTAGTGAGTGTACAGCTTGTATAACAGTGTACATTTTCTGTCCCCTCAAATTAACTCAACACGCAGCCATTAATGTCTAAACCGCTGGCAACAAAAGTGAGTACACCCCTAAGTGTAAATGTCCAAAATGGGCCCAATTAGCCATTTTCCCTCCCCGGTGTCATGTGACCCGTTACAAAGTCTCAGGTGTGAATGGGGAGCAGGTGTGTTAAATTTGGTGTTACCACTCTCACTCTCTCATACTGGTCACTGGAAGTTCAACATGGCACCTCATGGAAAAGAACTCTCTGAGGATCTGAACAAAAGAATTTTTGATCTACATAAAGATGGCCTAGGCTATAAGAAGTTTGCCAAGACCCTGAAACTGAACTGCAGCACAGTGGCCAAGACCATACAGCGGTTTAACAGGACAGGTTCCACTCAGAACAGGCCTCGCCATGGTCCACCAAAGAAGTTGAGGTCACGTGCTCAGCGTCATATCCAGAGGTTGTTTTTGGGAAATAGACGTATGAGTGCTGCCAGCATTGCTGCAGAGGTTGAAGGAGTGGGGGGTCAGCCTGTCAGTGCTCAGACCATACGCCGCACACTGCATCAAATTGGTCTGCATGGCTGTCGTCCCAGAAGGAAGCCTCTTCTAAAGATGACGCACAAGAAAGCCCGCAAACAGTTTGCTGAAGACAAGCAGACTAAGGACATGGATTACTGGAACCATGTCCTGTGGTCTGATGAGACCAAGATAAACTTATTTGGCTTAGATAGTCTCAAGCGTGTGTGGCGGCAACCAGTTGAGGAGCACAAAGACAAGTGTGTCTTGCCTACAGCCAAGCATGGGGGTGGGAGTGTCATGGTCTGGGGAGCTACAGTTCATTGAGGGAACCATGAATGCCAACATGTACTGTGACATACTGAAGCAGAGCATGATCCCCTCCCTTCAGAGACTGGGCCACAGGGCAGTATTCCAACATGATAACGACCCCAAATACACCTCCAAGACAACCACTGCCTTGCTAAAGAAGCTGAGACTAAAGGTGATGGACTGGCCAAGCATGTCTCCAGACCTAAACCCTATTGAACAATTGTAGGGCATCCTCAAACGGAAGGTGGAGGAGCACAAGGTCTCTAACATCCACCAGCTCCATGATGACTCCAGTGACAACCTGTGAAGCTCTGGTGAAATCCATACCCAAGAGGGTTAGGGCAGTGCTGGAAAATAATGCTGACCACACAAAATATTGACACTTTGGGCCCAATTTGGACATTTTCGCTTAGGGGTGTACTCACTTTTGTTGCCAGCGGTTTAGACATTAATGGCTGTGTGTTGTTATTTTGAGGGGACAGCAAATTTACACTGTTATACAAGCTGTACACTCACTACTTTACATTGTAGCAAAGTGTCATTTCTTCAGTGTTGTCACATGAAAAGATAGAAGAAAATATTTACAAAAATGTGAGGGGTGTACTCACTTTTGTGAGAAACTATATATATATATATATATATATATATATATATATATATATATATATAGTATTTATAGAAACATAATGAATTTTAAAGTTCTACACAGTACTGATTAAAAAAAAATATATATATATATATATATATATATATATAGATATCTATATCTATATAGATATAGATATCTATATCTATATAGATATAGATATCTATATATATATATACTAGTAGAGGTGCATCTCATGAAATTTAGTTTATTTATTTCAGTAATTCAATTCAAAAAGTGAAACTCGTATATTATATAGATAAGTTACACACATAGTGATATATTTTAAGCATTTATTTCTTTTAATTTTGATGATAATGGCTTACAGCTAGTGAAAACCCAAAATGCAGTATATCTCAAAATTTGAATATTACATAAGATCAATTAAAAAAGGGGATTTTTAATGCAGAAATGTTGACTTATTGAAAAGTCTGTCCATGTACAGTAAAGTATGCACTCAATACTTGGTCGGGGCTCCTTTTGCATGAATTACGGCATCAATGCGGCGTGGCATGGAGGTGATCAGCCTGTGGCACTGCTGAGGTGTCATGGAAGCCCAGGTTGGTTTGATAGTGGCCTTCAGTTTGTCTGCATTGTTGGGTCTGGTGCCAGTCAGTCAGTGATGATTTGGGGAGCCATGTCATCTTCTGGTGTTGGTCCATTGTGTTTTATCAAATCCAAAGTCAGCGCAGCCCTCTACCAGGAAATTCTAGAGCACTTCATGCTTCCCTCTGCTGACCAGCTTTTATGGGGATGCCGATTTCATTTTCCAGCAGGACTTGGCACCTCCCCACACTTCCAAAACTACCAATACCTGGTCACATGATCATGGTATCACTGTGCTTGATTGGCCAGCAAATTCACCTGACCTAAATGCCATAGAGAATATGTGGGGTACTGTCAAGAGGAAGTTGAGACACCAGACCCAACAATGCAGACAAGCTGAAGGCTGCTATCAAAGCAACCTGGGCTTCCATAACACCTCAGCAGTGCCACAGGCTGATCACCTCCATACCACGCCGCATTGATGCCGTAATTCATGTAAAAGGAGCCCCAACCAAGTATTGAGTGCATACTATACTGTACATGGACAGACTTTTCAGTAAGCCAACATTTCTGTATTACAAATAGTTTTTTTCTATTGGTCCTATGAAATATTCTAGTTTTCAGAGATACTGAATTTTAGGTTTTCTCTAGCTGTAAGCCATAATCATAAAAATTAAAAGAAAGAAATGCATGAAATATATCACTCTGTGTGCAATGCATCTATATAATATATGAGTTTCAGTTTTTAAATTTAATTTTGAAACCCTTCACAAGTTTTACCACAACCACAACTGCAGCTTGAAGATTGTTTTCATAATCTAAGAAATGTATTTTAAACAAATCCAGTAATCAATAATGAGAAAATATTTGTAAACATTCCCTATACAGGGTTAAGGCAGTTCTGGAAAACAATTGTGGCCACACAGAATGTGGACACTTTGGGCCCAATTTGGACATTTTCACTTATGTCGCGTACACACGGTCGGACTTTTCGGCTACAAAAGTCCGACAGCCTGTCCGACAGACTTTCGACGGACTTTTGTCAGACTTTTGGCGGACTTTTGGCGGACTTGCGGCAGACTTTCTTACGAACGGACTTGCCTACATACGATCACACAAAAGTCCGACGGATTCGTACGTGATGACGTACACCGGACTAAAATCAGGAAGTTGATAGCCAGTAGCCAATAGCTGCCCTAGCGTGGCTTTTTGTCCGTCGGACTAGCACACAGACGAGCGGATCTCTGGGTCCGGCGTAGTTACGACATAAAGATTTGAAGCATGTTTCAATTCTAAAGTCCGTCAGATTTGCGGCTGGAAAAGTCCGCTGAAAGTCCGGGGAAGCCCACACACGATCGGATTGTCAGCCAGCTTTAGTCCGTCGGACTTTTGAAGACGAAAAGTCCGACCGTGTGTACGCGGCATTAGGGGTGTACTCACTTTTGTTGCCAGCGGTTTAGACATTAATGGCTGTGTGTTGAGTTATTTTGAGGGGGCAGCAAATTTACACTGTTATACAAGCTGTACACTCACTACTTTACATTGTAGCAAAGTGTCATTTCTTCAGTGTTGTCACATGAAAAGATAGAAGAAAAGATTTACAAAAATGTGAGGGGTGTATATACGGTATATATATATATATATATATATATATATATATATATATATATATATATATATATATACATATTTTTATTTTGCAGAACACTAAGCTGGCCATACCAGTTTCTGAACCAGAGGAGCTTGCACTCTAATGTCCCTCCACAGTCATATCAGTCTCTGATTACTGATATTGAGTAATAAAGAAGCTGACAACAAAAATAAAAATGTATTCATTCATGTATTCATTGACTTATTTATTGGTAAATAAATTGATAATCACTGAACATAGTTCAGGTAATAGAGACAACATACTGGTAAAGACACAGCAATGAAGAATACAGAGACGAGAATCATTGTGTGATATAAATTCCCCCATAAATTATAATATGTCAGGTTTAGTAGCTGTGTACAAAGTTTGTGAATTGCAGTTTGTGAATTCTGTGAACTCCTTAAGAAATGAATGCAGAATTGTCTCATCTGTACACTGATAAGAAGGAATAGCAGCAATTATCAGGGGAGTGTCAGTGTAAAGTTGGGCGTGATTGCTTTTATGACTCGTATAGTAAAAATTGAACTCCAGAACATCTCATCATTACAGGGCCCCTTTTCTGAGAAATACACAGACTGGGGTCATCAGATTTTTGGAATTCTCTTTCACCATCCCAAACTGATGTGAGAGTAGAACAGAATATACCAGGGAAGTGTGATAAGACACATTGTAACCACTCACCTGTATATTCAGAATCAATTATTAATAATTTATGGGGTCTCCGCACAGACATACAGGGGATTGATAGGAGAAATATTCAGCATTACAACATTGTATATTTGTCTGGAATGATTGATCACCTTGAAGAAGAATATTTCATGTATAAAACAGCCAACACCTTCCAGTTCTAAACAGATAAAATGTATCCTATAGATGTCAGATCTTGTGTTGGTCGGGTTCCTTCAGCCAGTTCTATACAGGAGATCGGAGTGTCGGGTAGAGAGGACACACAGATTGTCCCCCCACCCTGCACGTCTCAACATCTCACCGTATATAAAAGCATTCAGCATCTCCCTGAGATCTCCAGCCATATCCCTCCTGTGTCCCATTACACTGCTGAGATCTCACTGGGGCCTCATGACACAAGACAGTCCAAAAATATCTTTGTGTTTCTTTGTTTTCTTTAGAAAGGTCTTTTTTCTTTGCTGGTATTGATAACTGAATATTGTAAAATTTACTTGACTGGGCATGGAGCAAATCAGGGTTTGCATCTATCTTAATTATAAATAAATCTTCTCTACCACTGTCATGAGAGAAGTATGGAGAAGGTGTTTAGCAAGGTTGAGGTCAGGGCTCTGTGCAGGGCAACTGAGTTCCTCTACACCAAACGGGTTAAACCATTTCTTTACGGAGCTGACTTTACACACAGGGGCACAGTCATGCTGGAACAGAAAAAGGTCTTGCTCATAGTTTTACCACAATGCTGGAGGAGCACAGTTACCTAAAATTAAAACATTTGTAGCACCTTGGTAGTAGGAAGGGTTACTAACAAATTTAGCTTGCTAGTAGGGATGAGCTTCGTGTTCGAGTCGAACCCATGTTCGACTCGAACATCGTGTGTTCGGTCGTTCGCCGAATTACGAACGATATGGACCGTTCGCGCCAAATTCGAGTGGCGCGTCACGGCCCATAATTCACTGCAGCATCGCAGTGCATTGCTGGCTGATGATTGGCCAAGCATGCATTATGACCCGCATGCTTGGCCAATCGCAGCGCTGTGGGTACAGAGAGCCGTAATTGGCCAAAGCCAAGAAGGCTTTGGCCAATTATGGCTCGGGGGGTTTAGTACACGCCCCACACTATATAAGGCCACCTGCACATCGGCCCTGTGTAGTGTGTTCTGGCTTGAGAGAGAGATAGACAGAGGGAGAAAGAGAGACAGTGTCATTTGATTTAAGTTAGATAGAGTAGGCAGGCTGAGTCAGTTAGCTGCATCCCAGGTGTTGTGTGTGTGTGTATATATATATATATATATATATACACTGTATTCAGTTTAGCTAGATCCTGTTCTTCTCTTCCTAATATACTGACAGGCAGGCAGGTGTTTTTACAGTATTTCCAGTTACTGTACTGTGTACCCTGCACAGTTGCACCTACAGTATAGCTACCTGCAGCCAGGTGCTTGTGTAGGCTCTTTGAAGTATTTCCAGTTACTGTACTGTGTACCCCGCACAGTTGCACCTACAGTATAGCTACCAGCAGCCAGGTGGTTGTGTAGGCTCTTTGAAGTATTTCCAGTTACTGTACTGTGTACCCTGCACAGTTGCAACTACAGTATAGCTACCTGAAGACATGTGCAGGTGTTAACATACTAATAATACTACAGGCCGGCAGTTGATTCTGATATATATATCTCTATCCCAGTTTTGTGCAGCTCACCGCAGGTCAATAGTATGTCTGGAAGACCAACAAGGAGAGGCAGATAGTCACAAGCCAATAAAAGAGGGCAAGCAGGCTCTGTGTCTGGAGGCAACAGTGCTGGTCATAGAAACGGTGCATCCTCATCAGCACGTGGCTGTAGGACACGCTTGGCCTTTTTTTCGGCAGCTGGCCGTGTTGAGCTGCAACATGCGGAAGACTTGGTCGAGTGGATGACCAAGCCGTCCTCATTTTCCTCATCCTCTCTCACCCAGACTCAGGGTACTTTGTCTGGCAAAGCAGCTGCCAACGCGGCCTCTTCCCTTGGCTCAATGGCATCAGCGACTCCTTCCCTAGCCCCACCATGTCCTCCTGAGGAGTCCCTCGAACTGTTTGACCACAGTGTTGGGTACATGCTCCAGGAGGATGCCCAGCGTTTTGAAGGCTCCGATGATGGTACTCAGCTAGAAGAAGGCAGTAACGTGAGCCCAGACAGAGGGTGTGCCCAAGAAATACAGCAATTTGGCAGTCATGTTCCCCCTGCTGCAGCATACTGCCAGGTTTGCTCCAGTGATGAGGAGGGAGTGGATGATGAGGTCACTGACTCCACGTGGGTGTCTGATAGGAGAGAGGAGGAGGTGGAGGCACATCACCAATGAGGCAGCCTATGGGCAGCACACTGACTGCATCACACTGCAGAGCTCTGCATGTGCAGGGCGCTGCTGTCTCTGCATGTTATTCCAAAAGTTCTTGTGGGCCATTTTTGGAGATAAGTGCATCAGATCCCACCACTGCTATTTGCAACATATGTCTCAAGCGTATCTCACGTGGCTAAAACATTTCCCGCTTGAGCACCACATGCATAACCAGACATATGTTGACCTGCCATGCAGTTCGTTGGCAAGCGTACCTAAAAGACCCACACCAAAGAACAAAGAGGACCTCTCCTTGCTCCTCATCAGCTGGGATCTCCAACCCCACTATACCTTCAGTCCTCTCTGAGACCTGCACTGAGAGGAATGAAGGTGTAGAATTAGGTGTGTCATATGCAAGTACTTGCGGGCAATCTACTATCGGTACACCGACGTCAGATTGTACCAGGCAAATTTCCCTGCCTCAGCTGCTGCACCGCAGAAAGAAGTTCACTCCCAGCCATCCACATGCCCAGCGGTTGAATGCTAGCTTGGCAAAATTGCTAGCACTTCAACTGCTACCTTTTAAGTTGGTAGACTCTACCCCCTTCCGTGAGTTTGTAGAATGCGCGGTTCCTCAGTGGCAGGTTCCCAAATGCCACTTTTTCTCATGGAATGCGATTCCGGCTCTCTACTGGCATGTGGAAGGCAATGTCTTGGCCTCGCTGGACAGGGCGGTCAGCGGTAAGGTGCATATTACCGCTGACTCATGGTCCAGTAGGCATGTCTGTTTTACATGGTGCAGGAATACCTGGGGCAAGGTCTGACTTGACACCTTTGCCACGGAAAATCCTCTGGGTTACTGGGTCTTGAGAATGGATCACTGACCAGAGCTTGCACAGTATGCAATTGAGCTACTGGCCTGTCCTGCATCCAGTGTTCTTTTAGAACGCACATTCAGTGCTGCTGGAGGCTTTGTAACCGATCACAGGGTGCGTCTGTCCACCGACTCGGTCAATCGACTGACCTTCATAAAAATGAATCAGTCTTGGATCACCACCAGCTACCAAGTACCTGATGCTGATGTAACCAAATAATTTTTTTTGAAATGTCAGATCCCTTCAAGACTGCCTATGCTGATGCTGAGTGACTATCCTGTTATGCTGAGTGATTATCCTCTTCCTCCTCAATGATCATGCTGATAGCTTGTAAGAATATTTTTTGGTTCTGGGCGCCGCCACCAGTGGCTAAGGCCCAATTTTTCTGCCCCTGTTTAACAGGTGCATGTAATTACAATTCTTGATCTAATATTTCACAGCAGGGCCCATTCCAGCGCCCACCAAGAGTAACTGTGAGGACTTACAGTGTTGTGGCACCAGCACCACCACCATCGCCAAAGGCCCAATTTTTCTGCCCCTGTTCAACAGGGGCATGTACCGTATTTATCGGATCGTTTATAACACGCACTGGCGTATAACACGCACCCCAATTTAGGAGGGAATTTTAAGGAAAAAAAACTTTTAGGAGGGAAGTTGAAGGGAAAAAAAACTTACATTTAAATGCCCATCATTGCAGCCTTCTCAGTGCAGCCTTGCCCCAGTGCAGCCATGTCAGTGCAGCCTTCCCCAGTGCAGCCTTGTCAGTGCAGCCTTCCCCAGTGCAGCCTTGTCAGTGCAGCCTTCCCCAGTGCAGCCTTGTCAGTGCAGGCTTGTCAGTGCAGCCTTGTCAGTGCAGCCTTGTCAGTGCAGCCTTCCCCAGTGCAGTCTTCCCCAGTGCAGCCTTCCCCAGTGCAGCCTTCCCCAGTGCAGCCTTCCCCAGTGCAGCCTTGCCCCAGTGCAGCCTTGTCAGTGCAGCCTTCCCCAGTGCAGCCTTGCCCCAGTGCAGCCTTCGATCCCCTGTCCCTGCTTCCTGGGCTTCAAAATCGCTGACTGCGATTTGAAAATGGCGCCGCCAGCGCCGAAATACACAGAGCCGGTCCTCGGCTCTTTCCGGTGGCTCTCGTTCACTTTCGGCTCCACTCGTAGTCCCGAGCGGAGCTATCCGAGTAGGTTCGGATAGCTCCGCTCGGGACTACAAGTGAAGCCGAAAGTAAACGAGAGCCGCCGGAAAGAGCCGAGGACCGGCTCTGTGTATTTCGGCGCCGGCGTCGCCATTTTCAAATCGCGGTCGGCAATTTTGAAATTTTGACAGCTCGGGATCGCAGGGGATCGGTGTATAACACGCACCTGAGACTTTCCCCTGATTTTAAGGGGAAAAAAGTGCGTGTTATACGCCGATAAATACGGTAATTACAATTCTTGATCTAATATTTCACAGCAGGGCCCTGTGAGGGCTTACAGTGTTGTGGCAACACCAACACCTAAGGCCACAATTTCTGCAGAGTATATAGGGCAGGCCCCTACTTTTAAACATCCAACTTTCAAACGACTCCTACTTGCAAATGGAAGGAGACAACAGGAAGTGAGATGAAATCTACCCTTAGGAAGGGAAATTCTATCCTGTAAGAGTTAATATGGAAAAAAAGGTTTCTCCTTTCCACTGATGCTTTATCACCAATCCTTGTTTCACTAAAAACCCCAAATTTTCTAAAAACATTTGTCATTGGGACAGAAAGTGAGGTGAAATCTTCTGAAGAGGAGCACAGAAAGCAAAACAAATGTCACAGGGGTGATAACCCTTGCCTATGTTTTCCAAAAAGCTTAAAATAGATGTTTTGGCTGGAGCTAAACACGTTAAAAATTACCAGTTCAAAAATACAAACAGATTCTACTTAACAACAAACCTACAGTCCCTGTCTTGTTTGCACCACCTGTATACTGTTGTTCAGAGTATATAGGGCCTGGGGGCCCCATGCCTTTCCTTTTTTTAATTTGGGTGCGCAGTTCCGCTTATTATCCATACAAGACCCAATGGACCGGGGGGGTACCCATGCCGTTTGTCTCACTGATTTTCATCCATATTGCTAGGACCCGACATTACATTAAAGCCGCAAGCAGTTTTAAATGACTTTTATTCCTTTAAAAATGTCATTTTGTGCAGGGACTGTTCTAAGCATGGGAAACATACTATAGACAGCCCCCAGTTACGATATTTAAAGGAATATTATACTTTTTTTTTTTTTTACTTTAAGCATCATTAAAATCACTGCTCCTGAAAAAACGGCCGTTTTTAAAACTTTTTTTTGCATTGATACATGTCCCCTGGGGCAGGGCCCGGGTCCCCAAACCCTTTTTAGGAGAATACCATGAAAATTAGCCTTTAAAATTAGCACTTTTGTTTTCAAACGTTCGAGTCCAATAGACGTCAATTGGGTTCTAACGTTCGTGCAAATTTTCGGTCCATTCGCAGGTTCTGGTGCGAACCGAACCAGGGGGGTGTTCGGCTCATCCCTACTTGCTAGGTGGTAACTAGCCTGGCTGATTGATAAGGGGATTCACTGGCTTTTCCCTAACTCTTGATTTGATGCACTTCTCTTTTCTGTCACTAGGTGGCATTGTTGTCTGGCATTAGAATGACAAGGGCATAGTGAATTCAGACTAGGAATGGATGGGTTGTCTCAGCCAATTGGCAGGGGTTTCTTTAGTCACTTGGCTGGCTGGGACAGTCTATTTATTCGGGAGACTGCTGTCTGGGTGGACGTGTGTCACAAGGCTCTGGGTTGCTAGGCCAGAAGCCTGAGGACTATCCTGGGAGGAACTGGCTGCTAGGCTGTCTGGGGCCTATCCAAGTTTGAGATAAGCAGCACGGGGTAGGGGCTTTTGGCCAGAGGCCCAACCAAGTTGCAGAGGTTCCACCAGATGGGGAACTGAATCATTGCTAGCGGTGAGGTAGAAGCATTTGCCACTTGGGACGACCACTCCTGTTACCAGAGGCAAGTGAAGATCAAGGTCAGAGGATACACAGTTGCCATTGAGGGACAACCACTCCGGTTATCAGAGGCCAGGTATGGAAGTCTGAAGAAGTACCAGAGCAGCCTTATTCACTAGCCGGGGATGGTGAACAAGTGGGAAAACTTCAGCATAGTGCCAAGCCAGGGACCCAGCGGGTTAGCAGAGTGACACTTGAGGAGTATACAGTGGGTTAGCTGTGGAAGAGCTGAGGGGATCCAGTGACAACTGGAATCTTGAAGTCTAGTGAAAGACCGGGAGCTCAGTGAGTGAAGATCTACAGTAAGATACTGTGAGATGTAAGAAAAGATCAGGTTACTGTGAGTTACGTGTATGGATCTCTATTGACTGTTCAAAGTTCAGTTGTCATAGGAGACAGCAGTTCTACAAATACAGTTGTTGCATCCAGCTTAAAGGCCCTCTACCTGTATAGCTGTCTGCCTATTTTTGTCTCGGAGTCTGCCAATTGCTATTGCATCTACCTAAGGGTGTCCTGGCCCTAAACCCTCTCTCCCTCAGTTCTTGGTAAGAGACAATAAATCTCTTTTGTTTGCATCCAAAAAATGATTGGTGGCCATGTTTTCAACTTGCATTACACCCACCTTGGGCAAATATAATAAAAGTGTACACTGCGCTAAATTGAAAAAATATATGGTGCGGAGCAGCTACTTACAAGGTGACAACAACCAAAGAAACATGTGAAAATGAAATAAAAAGTAGCGCATAAATGGTGCCAAAAGTCTTCAATCAAAAAAACAACTGAAAAAAACAAATGTCCACAAATAATAAACATAACAGTGAAAAAACTTGTAAGTCTCTCAATATAAGTGAATAAAATCCTGTCGGTGAGTGGGAAACAAATGACATGGAATGTCCCACTGAAAACCATGCGTGGATGCAGGGAGACAGAAGTTAAAACGCAGGTGAATCAACAAATCATCCCCAAGTTGTATCTCTCAACAACATGCGACTTGGTAAAGGTGGTGTGTAAGAAACTCTTACCAGATATGATGGACTCCCTTGTCAGCGACAGGGAGTCACTCGAGCGGGTTGCCTCTCAGGGCCAGTGAACAGACATCACAGCTCTGCGAACCTTCTGGGTCAAACTCTGCGCGGATCTCCCGGGGTCGCCAGGTGGGTCCTCCCAAAGGATGGCCAAGGTGCGGATCAGAGGGAACAATGTGTCACGTACAAAGGCTGGAGTGAAGGCTGGTTGAATCTCTCAGTAAGTATGTGGAGAAAAAATAAACAAGCTCCACATAGTGTAGATGAGCAAAAATAGGATTTTTATTGCTAAAAACGCCAGATAACAATAAAATGTGATCACAGAGTATAAAATCAAAAATGGGCAACAAGGAGGATGCTGGAAGCGCCCGAAGCTTTTCGATCAATAGATCGTCTACTGGGGCATGCAGCATCCCCTCCAGGTTGCCTAATATTTATAAAAAACATTCCAAAAGAGCAAATGGTGTGTGCTGTCAAACAACCTTCCCCATTGGATGAATGGGGTCACATGATCACACCTGGGTGGACCTGACAGGTGTGAAACATCATGCATTAGTATACATAGTGTGTGATTAACCTGTTGTATGTCACCAAACAGACCTCGCATAGAAAAATAATTGAATAATACAACCTCAGACTGTTCAAAAATGAAATAAACAGGGAACGGAATTTGACCTGTTATATATCACCTAAAAAGACCTTACATAGATAAATAGTAGCATGATATCACATCAGAATGTTCAAACATTTTGTAATGACGTGGAATGAACAAGAAACAGACTTATATGCACAATACTCCCATTGCTGACACTTCTGTGTCAGCTCTAAAGCAACAGGGAGTCAGTGCCAATCAGGGACTATGTTTCTGGGGGCGGGCGGAGCCAACCACCAATCGCTGTGAAGACAGGAAGTCACTGGCGGAGCCGCCCAACCTCCATGAGACAGACATGAGGAAGTGACGTCGGAGCGCAGGACCAGCTCCACGTACATCCCCTGTCATGTGATACCTCTCTTTGGAAGTCAGGGAGAGGAAGAGGGAGGGGGGACGAGTGTCAGATAGAACGTTCTCAACGCCGGTGCCCAGGCTCCTCCCCCGTGTCTCCGGACGTAACAAAAAACGTGAATAGCAGCCAGAAATCCCACCTCAATGATGGAAAACTGGCAAAAAGTTACCTAAGAAATGGGGAAGGGGACGCACCACTCAACAGACGGCAAGGCGCAAGGGCCATACAGTTGGGTGGCGCGCCTGAAAGGAAGGGTAGTGCTCGGCTGACTTCTAACAGTTGAAAATCGAGGGACCAAAAACCAGCACTAAATACATCAATGCCGGCGAGAGCCCCCAAAGTGTAATAATAATCCTTTCCTATCAAAACAACAGACAAGATAAATGAATAAAATGCAATGTCTTCTAAAGACATGATATAAAATGGGTTCATGAACATTGCATCTACAAAGTAAGAGCCATCCTCATAATGTTAACCTTGCACAAGCCAGTGTGAAAAGCCAACATGCGGAAGGTGTAGCTCACCTCTGAATATAATGTAAGTGCACCCCCAAAAAATTGCGCCAACACAGGGGAAAATAGAATAATGTGGAAATAAACATAGGTGGTAGTATTAAAGGGGAGCACCTGAAAATATATGCAGATGTGATGAAATGAATACAAAAAAGGGGGTGTTAAGATGAATTGATAAACGAGTTGAGGTCCCACTCCACGTTCATCCCAAACGGGAAGAAGGACCTCAACTCGTGAATCCAGTATGTCTCGAGACGTGAAACCCCACGCAGACGAGACTCACCCCTCCAGTGCGGGACAAACTTGTCAATAACTTGGAACAGAGTGCCTGTGGGATCCCTGTCATGGTGTTCCAGGTAGTGACGTGGCACAGTGTGCTTGTACCTACCTTTTTTGATTGCAGCCACGTGTTCATTAACACGAACAGAAAAAGTTCTGATCGTGCGACCCACATAATGTTTGTGGCAAGGACAGGTTATCAGATAAACGATGTATTGTGAGGAACACGTGGTGAAATGCTTCATGGAGTAGGTGCGGGAAGTGACAGTGGACTAAAAGTGACACTCTTGCGTCTTCCCCCAATATTATGTAGGCAGACCTGGCACTTACGACAGGGGTAGTAACCTTTACACTCCTGAAAGAACAACACTTTTTTGGGGGGGTCTATTATATTTGGGGCGATCTGTCCCTGAATGGACCTAGCGCCTCTAAAGACTACCGAGGCCTGCTTGGGTAAAACAGGACCAAGTAGTCTATCGTTCTGTAATATTCCCCAATGTTTTTTAATAATACGTTTAATCTGTTTAGATTGAATAGAATGGGTGGTAAAAAAGGATAGCTTAGCATTAAATGTAGTGTTGTCTTTAGAGCGTTCTATAAGCGTAGCCTGCCTTTCAGTGAGTAGTGCTCTATTAATTTCGCTGTCTAGCAGGTGAGGGTCGTAACCCTTATCCAAGAATCTGCTTCTGAGGACTTGAGATTGGGATAAAAAATCTGAAGTCTGGGTACAGTTGCGCCTCAATCTTAAAAACTGGCTGCGGGGGACTGACCGAAGCCATTCTTCGCGATGGCAGCTGTCGATCGGAATGTACCCATTCCGATCTGTGGGTTTGAAGTAGGTACGGAACTCTAGGTGTTGGTGCACAACTGAAATTTCCAGATTGAGGAAATGCACCTTGGTTGTGCTGGCTTTAAAACTCAACGAAATCCCCCTGTCGTTGGCGTTGAGAGTATTCATGAAGCCCTCGAGTGATGGCCGATCTCCTTCCCAAAGGAGGAGGATGTCGTCTATGTACCTGGCCCAAAGAACCAATTCGGGTCTCCGGGCAGCATAGACGACATCCTCCTCCCACTGGGCCATGAAGAGGTTAGCGAGACTGGGGGCAAATTTGGCCCCCATGGCCACGCCCCTCTGTTGTAAAAAGAATTTGTCCTGAAACCAGAAATAATTATGCCTGGTTGCAAATTTTAACAGCTGCATAATGAAGTTTCGTTGTAGTGTGGGGAGTCTTCCATCTTTGGAGAGATGGTTTTCGACTGCTTCAAAACCCAAATGGTGTGGTATGCACGTATATAACGCTGCAACATCAGCTGTAACCAGGAAAGTATCTTTCTTAATTACAACAGACTCCAATAGTTTAATTGTGTCTCGGGTGTCCTTCAGATAGGAGGGGGTGGCCTGGACAAGTGGTTGTAAGTAGAAGTCCACGTATTTGCCAATCCTCGCCGTAACCGAATCTATCCCGCTGACAATGGGTCGGCCGGGAGGATTGGTTGGGTTCTTAAGAACCTTGGGAAGATAGTATATGGCCGGAATACGTGGTACTTGGGTGACCAAAAAGCATTTTTCCTTTTTGTTGAGAATTCCCAAGGAAAATCCATCCTCTACCAATTCAACCAAAGCTTTTTTGAAGGAAATTGTGGGATCCCTAGGGATGCACTAGTCCCCTAAAATCCTATTCATCTCTTGAAGATAATCAGCTTTATCAAGAACAACGATGCCTCCGCCCTTATCCGCCGGGCGGATGACCAGGTTCTTATTTTCACACAGTGATTTTAAACCCGTCTTGATGTCAGGTTTGACATAAAAGCGTTTCTGACATTTAGCCAGTCTATCCAGGTCCTCCAAGACCAAACTCTTGAAGACCTGGATAGAAGGGGCCAAGGTGCCAGGGGGATTGAATAGGGACGAGTTGGACAATCCCGAATGGATTACCTGAGGCTGCAAACACGTTCCCTCGGTAAAAGGTACGGTTCTATTGTGAGTAGATGTCACTGCTGGAGTGGTGACTGGAACAGTGGTGTGGTGTGTAGGGGGAGTGATTTTGGTGAGAAAATGCCTCTGTACACTCAACTTACGGGTGAATTTAAGAACATCAATAAATGTTGAAAAGTGGTTAAGTGACTAAACAGACTAAACTGTCCCTCATTGATATTGAAATTAAGGATTTGAAGGAAAAATTAACTCCACATAAACCAACCGCAGAATATATCTCACTATCCACTAGTTTGAGAAATACGTTAGAAAAAGAGGAGAAAGAACAAAGGAATAAAAAACAAAAAAAGTACAACAGAGATTATACTGATTATACCACACTTTCGGTCTTCAATTGGCAGAGAAAGCTCAATTCTCTCCCGGTTGCCAACGGTGATCCTCCTTCTATGGAGACCACCATGGCAGCAACTACCAATTCAGACCGAACTCTGATATACCAACCCGCATACAAACCAGAATCCAGAGAACCCCCACCTCCCAAAAGAAGTGCAGAACAAGGACCACCCAGACCACCCGGGGGTCCCCCCCCACCGGGAGGCCGGGGTGGGAGGGGCGCCCCGAGGACAAGAGGTCGGTCTAGAGGACACCCGGTAGATCCTCACAATAAGGTTAACTCGCGGGTTCCCCCTTCTAATTATGTAGACCCCCGTAATTATCACACCCCACCACGGCGGAGTTTGAATCATAGCTATCACTCTCCGATTCGTGTGAACAACAGATTCAGCCCTCTTAGGGACAATGTCCCCTATGAGAGATACGGAGGTACATACTCTCATTATGAAAGAGAGGATGATTATTACCATCGTTCCCCTTACATTTACAATCAAAGTAGGCCAGGCCCCCACCATCCTCAGGGTTTTCAGAGGACAACAGACTATCATCCAGGAAATTTAGACAGAAAAGAGGGACTAGAGGGGGGAGGAGGGTCCAACGCCAAAAATAAAAGAGTGTAAGAGGAATGGGTATTTTCAATTTGAGTTCTACTGTACTAACAGAAGCTGAGAAATCAGTCCTGGACAGAGGACTCAAATTTGTACCCCCCAAACCACTTAACCACTTTGCAACATTTATTGATGTTCTTAAATTCACCCGTAAGTTGAGTGTACAGAGGCATTTTCTCACCAAAATCACTCCCCCTACACACCACACCACTGTTCCAGTCACCACTCCAGCAGTGACATCTACTCACAATAGAACCGTACCTTTTACTGAGGGAACGTGTTTGCAGCCTCAGGTAATCCATTCGGGATTGTCCAACTCGTCCCTATTTAATCCCCCTGGCACCTTGGCCCCTTCTATCCAGGTCTTCAAGAGTTTGGTCTTGGAGGACCTGGATAGACTGGCTAAATGTCGGAAACGCTTTTATGTCAAACCTGACATCAAGACGGGTTTAAAATCACTGTGTGAAAATAAGAACCTGGTCATCCGCCCGGCGGATAAGGGCGGAGGCATCGTTGTTCTTGATAAAGCTCATTATCTTCAAGAGATGAATAGGATTTTAGGGGACTCTGATACTTATCAGTGCATCCCTAGGGATCCCACAATTTCCTTCAAAAAAGCGTTGGTTGAATTGGTAGAGGAAGGCTTTTCCTTGGGAATTCTCAACAAAAAGGAAAAATGCTTTTTGGTCCCCCAAGTACCACGTATTCCGGCCATATACTATCTTCCCAAGGTTCATAAGAACCCAACCAATCCTCCCGGCCGACCCATTGTCAGCGGGATAGATTCGGTTACGGCGAGGATTGGCAAATCGGACTTCTACTTACAACCACTTGTCCAGGCCACCCCCTCCTATCTGAAGGACACCCGAGACACAATTAAACTATTGGAGTCTGTTGTAATTAAGAAAGATACTTTCCTGGTTACAGCTGATGTTGCAGCGTTATATACGTGCATACCACACCATCTGGGTTTTGAAGCAGTCGAAAACCATCTCTCCAAAGATGGAAGACTCCCCACACTACAACGAAACTTCATTATGCAGCTGTTAAAATTTGCAACCGGGCATAATTATTTCTGGTTTCAGGACAAATTCTTTTTACAACAGAGGGGCGTGGCCATGGGGGCCAAATTTGCCCCCAGTCTCGCTAACCTCTTCATGGCCCAGTGGGAGGAGGATGTCGTCTATGCTGCCCGGAGACCCGAATTGGTTCTTTGGGCCAGGTACATAGACGACATCCTCCTCCTTTGGGAAGGAGATCGGCCATCACTCGAGGGCTTCATGAATACTCTCAACGCCAACGACAGGGGGATTTCGTTGAGTTTTGAAGCCAGCACAACCAAGGTGCATTTCCTCGATCTGGAAATTTCAGTTGTGCACCAACACCTAGAGTTCCGTACCTACTTCAAACCCACAGATCGGAATGGGTACATTCCGATCGACAGCTGCCATCGCGAAGAATGGCTTCGGTCAGTCCCCCGCAGCCAGTTTTTAAGATTGAGGCGCAACTGTACCCAGACTTCAGATTTTTTATCCCAATCTCAAGTCCTCAGAAGCAGATTCCTGGATAAAGGTTACGACCCTCACCTGCTAGACCTGCTATTAAATTAATAGAGCACTACTCACTGAAAGGCAGGCTACGCTTATAGAACGCTCTAAAGACAACACTACATTTAATGCTAAGCTATCCTTTTTTACCACCCATTCTATTCAATCTAAACAGATTAAACGTATTATTAAAAAACATTGGGGAATATTACAGAACGGTAGTCTTTAGAGGCGCTAGGTCCATTCAGGGACAGATCGCCCCAAATATAATAGACCCCCCCAAAAAAGTGTCGTTCTTTCAGGAGTGTAAAGGTTACTACCCCTGTCGTAAGTGCCAGGTCTGCCTACATAATATTGGGGAAAGACGCAAGAGTGTCACTTTTAGTCCACCGCACCTACTCCATGAAGCATTTCACCACGTGTTCCTCACAATACATCGTTTATCTGATAACCTGTCCTTGCCACAAACAATATGTGGGTCGCACGATGAGAACTTTTTCTGTTCGTGTTAATGAACACGTGGCTGCAATCAAAAAAGGTAGGGACAAGCACACTGTGCCACGTCACTACCTGGAACACCATGACAGGGATCCCACAGGCACTCTGTTCCAGGTTATTGACAAGTTTGTCCCGCACTGGAGGGGTGAGTCTCGTCTGCGTGGGGTTTCACGTCTCGAGACATACTGGATTCACGAGTTGAGGTCCTTCTTCCCGTTTGGGATGAACGTGGAGTGGGACCTCAACTCGTTTATCAATTCATCTTAACACCCCCTTTTTTGTATTCATTTCATCACATCTGCATATATTTTCTTTTTTTTTTTTTTTTTTTTTTTTTATGATTTTAAAACTCAGTTTAATAATAGATTTTTGAAAGTATAAAAATATATTCACTTCGTTTTGAACATATTTAACTGCATATTTTTTTTTTTTTTTTTTTTTTTTTTTTTTTTTTTAATTTCAATATTTCTTTATTATTTTCATTAAAGTGAACAAGATATACCTTTGTTACAATAAGTCGGATGTTCCGACTGGAGCAAGTAATACTAAAGCATACAAATTAGAGTCAAGTAAAGCTGAGATAAGCACACAAGTCGGACTAAACAGTGGTGGGTAATGCGTAGCGTTGTAACAGAAGAACAAAACAACTTGATAACTCCAGACGGGGGGAGGGTGTATGGAAAGGAGCACCAGTTAAGTAGGCGACTAGTTACATCGTAGAAAAGGAGTAGATAGGAGAATAAGAGAAAATAGAAGAATGAGAGAGATTCGTAACAGGAAAAGTACATCAGGTGGTAACAGTACATTTTGGGTGTGTAAGCCAGACATGCCAGTTATACAAAAACTTTTCTATATGTAAGTTTTTCCTAGCAACTAGTCTCTCCATTGCACATTGAAGGTTCAAATCTGAAATTGTGTTGGCAATGGATGGAGACTCATTGGTTTTCCAAAGTTTAGTGATGTTCAGTTTTGCCGCGAGTAGCAGGTGGACTATTACTACTCGCGATCTGGGCGGGAATTTGTCTATTCCAAGGTGTAGTAATGCTAGTGAGGGATTAGGGGCTGTTGAAACCTGTGATATGACGGAGATTAAGGCAAATATTTGTTTCCAGAATGAGCTTAGAGATTTGCAAAACCACAGTATGTGTGCTATGGTACCAGAACTTCCACAGGACCTCCAGCAGGTAAGAGGATGTCCAGGGAAGATTTTGGAGAGACGGTAGGGTGTGAGATACCATCTATGAATTGTTTTTTGGTATGTTTCCCAGTGGTTGGAGCAATGGGAGGCAGTAAAGGTGTGCTTAAAGGCGCGTGTCCACATGTTGGGGGTGGCATCAATGTTTAGTTCTTCTGTCCATTTTGAGAGAGAAGGTATTTGGGAGTATGGCCGGTTGTCGCTAAGTATAGAGTAGAATGTAGAGATACCATGTTTTGGGTATGTTGTGTGTGTGTAGAAGTTGTGTATTGGTTCAGGAATTTTGGCCTCAGTAGAGATTTTAGATTTTTGAAGGAAGTGGGAGATCCTCATATATGTAAAGGCTTCAGTATGGGGGAGGTTGTATTCGTGTTGAAGATTTGTAAAGGTTTTTTGAGTGTTATTGGTGTTGTAGAGATCTGAGATAGTAGTTATCTTTTGTGTCTGCCAGATTTGTAAGTGTAGATTTGGTATTTGTGACATCAATGTTCTGAGAGGGGTCTGTATTATATGAGACGGGTGGTCTGAAGTTAACGTCTGGGTGAATTTCTTCCAGACTGTTAGAGAGGCCGTGATTGATGGAGGAGTAGACATTGTGTTAGGAGAGAGACCCGCTGACGTTGCAAGGAGTATGTCGCGCAAAGTATTTGGTTTGAAGGATGACGATTCTATGATTGACCAGGCCTTATTGGGGCTTGGATGCCACCAGTAGTATAGCTGGTCCAGGATGGAAGCATAATAGTAGCTTTGAATGTGAGGAAGGCTTACTCCACCTTTTTTGTGATGTCTAGTTAGTATGTATTGAGCGCATCTAGGTGGTTTAGTGTCCCATATAAACCTGGAAAGTTGTTTTTGTATGGAGGTGAAAAAGGAGTGGGGTGCAGGTAAGATTACTGTGCGAAATAGGTATAGTAGCTTGGGGAGGATTAGCATTTTAAAGGATGCAACTCGTCCAAGTTTAGAAAGGCCTGTTGTGCGCAGTTGATTTAATAGTTGAGGAAGTAGTTTTTGGAAGGCACGATAATTAAGGTCATAGAGTAGAGGCAGCGAGGGGGCTAGTTTTATCCCCAAGTATGGGATAGACTGTTTCGTCCATGAATAAGGGAGAGTACTCTCCAGGAGGGACTGTTGTCTATGTGTTAGATTAAGCGGTAGTATTAGAGACTTGGAAGAATTAATTTTGTAGAAGGAGGCAGAGCTAAATTGAGTGAGGATGTCTTGGATTACAGGCATGGAGTGGGCTGGGTTTGTGATCATAAGAATGACATCATCGGCAAATAGGCTGATTTTATGTTCTATGTCATTGTGTTTGATGCCTGAAATGAGCTTGTCCCCTCTAATCTTTGCTGCAAGAGGTTCCATTATTAGAGCAAAAATAAGAGGGGAGAGCGGACAGCCTTGGCGTGTGCCATTGGAAATCCCAAATGGTGTAGACAGGGTTCCGTCAGTTAACACTCTAGCTGAGGGGTTCGAGTAAAGTGAGAGAATGGCCGTTTGGAACCAGCCTGTGATTCCAAATTTGGATAGTACTGCTCTCAGGAATCCCCAGTGCACCCTGTCGAACGCCTTCTCTGCGTCTAGGGATAGCAGCAGAGAAGGCGTTCGTGTTTGGGTGACCTGATGAATCAAATCAATGACTCTTCTAGTTGCGTCTGGGGCTTGTCTGTTCGGCATAAAGCCGACTTGGTCTGGGTGCACTAGAGAGGGAAGACATTTCAACAACCTAGAAGCAATGACCTTAGCAAATATTTTCACGTCTGTGTTAAGAAGCGAAATGGGTCTGTAGTTGGATGTGGAAGTAGGGTCTTTCTCTGGTTTGGGAATAGTGGTGATGATTGATCGTAGCATATCAAGCGGTAGAGAACCAGAGGTGGCAGCAGAGTTGAAGAGGTCAGTAAGGTGGGGGGTGATAAGTTTAGCGAATGTTTTGTAAAATTCGTTGGTGTAACCATCTTCCCCAGGTGATTTGTGGAGAGGAAGGGTGTTGATGGCTTTTAAGACTTCATCATTTGAGAATGGTTGGGAGAGAGCCTCTAGTTGTGTGTGGCTTATATTCGGGAGATCAATAGTGGATAGGAAGTTTTGTATGGATTGATCAGTTGGTTGAGGAGTAGCTGTGTCGTGTGAGAGGTTGTAGAGAGAAGAGTAGTAATCGCTAAAGGCATTAGCTATGTCCTGTGGGTTTGTCAGGAGTTGTTTGGTGGTAGGGTGTTGAAGGGATATTATTTTACTTTTAATGCGTTGGGCTTTGACTTGCCGAGCTAGTAAAGCGCCAGCTTTATTACCTAAAGCATAGTATTTGGCTTTGGTCAATTTAAGGTTGTTCTCGAATTGAAAAAGCAAAAGTGAGCGGAGTTTTTGTCGCTGTTCTAAGAGCTCACTGGTTAGTTTATGAGAGGGGGTCATTTTATTCTGGTTTTCTAATAGAGTAATTTGGGAGAGGACCTCGTCAACTCGCTTAGACCTCTGGTTTTTAACATTACTGTGAAGTTTAATTAAAATGCCACGCATGTAAGCTTTATATGCTGACCAAAGTACAAACCTATCAGTGTCTGGTTGGTTGTTCATTTGAAAATAAGAGTGGTGCTCAGTATTAAGTTTCTGAACAATGTTTGGGTCGGAGATGAGGGAGGCGTCAAGTCTCCATAATCTGGTTGCCTTAGGTCTGCAATTTCCCACCGTAAGGGAGACAGGTGCATGGTCCGACCAGGAGATGGTTCCATTTTCGGATTTCGTCACGTCCTGGAGGGTGATTTTGTCAACAATAAAGAAGTCGATTCGGGAGTATGAGAGTTGAGAAGAGGAAAAATATGAAAAGTCCCGCTCGTTGCTATGGTGGCATCTCCACGGATCGTAAAGGTCATTGGCTTGAAGAAAGGGGTTTAGAACAGTTCGGCGGTTTCTAGTCTCGGACGTTGTGTCAAGTGTGGAGTCTCCAATAATGTTGAAGTCTCCTCCCATAAGAAGCCTCCCCTTCCGAAGTCGTGTAATTTTCTTGTAGAGTCGGTGGTGGAATCGTAGTTGCTGTTTGTTTGGGCCATAGACGTTGATCAGGGTGTAGGTGACTTGATTAATGTCACATAGAAGAATCAGGAAACGGCCATGGGGGTCTGCAATGGATTGATGTAGTTTAAAATGTATTGTGTTCCGTATGGCAATGAGGACTCCATTTTTCTTCTTTTGTCCTGAAGCTGAAAAAACCTGGTCGTAATTTTTTAGGGCAAATCTGGGAGTTTTAGCAGAGGCAAAATGAGTCTCTTGGACGAAGAGGATATCGGCTTTTTGGGTGTTAGCCTCTCTGAGAAGCGCAGATCTTTTCTGCGGGGAGTTTAAGCCCCTTGCGTTAATAGAGACTATTTTGAAAGCCATTCCGGGAGATTAAAGGTAGTGTGGGTAGACCTGAGGTGAAGGTGGTGAGCAGTAGGCGTGGAACAATCTGCTAGTCCGGCTTTAAATGGTAAGGATAGAGGGAGTTGTCGCTTATGTAAAAGAAAAGGGATCCGGATGTAGCTTGACGGAGAGGTGGTTTGTGATTGGCTGGTGCTGGGTTTGGGTAAAGGGTGATTGTTTAAAAAGGGAGAGCCCAGAAACAAAGAGGAGAAAAAAAAAAAAAACAGAAGGGGTCTGGGCTCAATGTGCAGATACTACTGCAAACAGGCAGTGGGGGCAAGAGATCTTACGTCCACAACGTGGGACAGGGATCTCTGAAGAGGCAGGCAGGTACTGAATAAAGGCGCTGCAGTTTCCCAGCCATTAGGTGTGTTTAGAGAAGGATATAGGATGTGGCTGTCAGGAGTTTGGAGGGTCTCCTCCGGTTTCCATGAGGATTGGAGGTTGATCTGAAGGGAGCGGTGTTTCTTCTGGGATGATATGCCAGTTTCTCAGGAGTGTGAGTCCCATAGGTAAAGTGCGCACTGCGTGAGTTTTATTTTGATGCGTAATGAGCAGTTTAGTAGGGAAGCCCCATTTATAGGGAATTTTATGGTTCTGGAGCGCTTTTGTTATAGTCGCCAGCTGTCTGCGATTTTCCATTGTAGTTTTGGACAAGTCAGCATACAGTGCGATATTAGTGAAAGGGTCAGGGAGTCTTGTTGCTCGTTTGGCAGCGTACATTACTTTTTCTTTTACAGTGAAAAAATGGATGCGGGCCAAAACATCTCTGGGGGTGGAAGCAGGGAGGTGAGATGGCTTGGGGAGTCTGTGTGCCCTGTCTATTTCCATGTCACGAGTTGTCAGGTCAGGCAAAAGGGTCTGCATCAGGGATTGCAGAAATTGTGTTAGATCAGATGGTTGGATTGACTCTGGGATATTGCGAAATTTGATATTGTTCCGTCTGGAACGGTCTTCCAAATCTGCGAGTTTCAGATTGATTAGTTGTAATTCATCTTCATGATCCGCAAAGCCATCCACCAGCTCATTGTGGGCATAAAGCATGTCTCCCATTTTAGCCTCCATTTGTGTAATAGCTTGGTCATGCTTGTTTACTGATATGGATAAAGAGGAGACAGCAGTAGATAAATCATTGTACAGTGTTTGCCTCAGGGAGAGTAACATATTCTTCATAGTATTCTCAGACAATGGCTGGTCTGAGGCAGGAAAGGCATCTAATACTGATGATTGCTGCGGAGGGGGGAGAGAGAACAGGCAGGGAGTTGTGACAGGCAGGGACTGCTGAGGCTCAGCCGTTCTGAGCCTAGTCTTGGCAGGGCTGGATGTCGTGGGTGAATTAGGGGGAGAACACTCACCCTGTAAGACAGAGGGTTGGGGAGGCTCCTGAGACAGCGCGGGGCTCTGGCTGAGATGTGAGGAGAGCCGCGCTGTTGTTTCCCGGCCGCTGCCGGCGCCATTTTGACCGCTCGTCAGGCAGGGTGAGGGGTAGTAATCCGTCAGTTTCCTGGGGAGTGTGGATGTTTTCCTCCTCTTCAGCATGGTCGCTTGCTGTGTAGGGACAATTAGGCAGCTTGTGGAGTGGTTTCTCCTTCTCTGTAGCCGCTATTTCTGTCGCTGTGGCTGGGTATACTGCGGAGCTGTGGATCTAGGCAGCCATCCGTACGAGCCGTCAAGCCACGCCCCCCTCATCTGCATATATTTTCAGGTGTTCCCCTTTAATACTACCACCTATGTTTATTTCCACATTATTCTATTTTCCCCTGTGTTGGCGCAATTTTTTGGGGTTGCGCTTACATTATATTCAGAGGTGAGCTACACCTTCCGCATGTTGGCTTTTCACACTGGCTTGTGCACGGTTAACATTATGAGGATGGCTCTTACTTTTTAGATGCAATGTTCATGAACCCATTTTATATCATGTCTTTAGAAGACATTGCATTTTATTCATTTATCTTGTCTGTTGTTTTGATAGGAAGGGATTATTATTACACTTTGGAGGCTCTCGCCAGCATTGATGTATTTAGTGCTGGTTTTTGGTCCCTCGATTTTCAACTGTTAGAAGTCAGCCGAGCATTACCCTTCCTTTCAGGCGCGCCACCCAACTGTATGGCCCTTGCGCCTTGCCGTCTGTTGTTCTTAGGTAACTTTTTGCCAGTTTTCCATCATTGAGGTGGGATTTCTGGCTGCTATTCACGTTTTTTGTTACTTCTGGAGACACGGGGGAGGAGCCTGGGCACCGGCGTTGGGAACGTTCTATCTGACACTCGTCTCCCCTCCCTCTTCCTCTCCCTGACTTCCAAAGAGAGGTATCACATGACAGGGGATGGACGTGGAGCTGGTCCTGTGCTCCGACGTCACTTCCTCATGTCTGTCTCATGGAGGTTGGGCGGCGCCGCCAGTGACTTCCTGTCTTCACAGCGATTGGTGGTTGGCTCCGCCCGCCCCCAGAAACATAGTCCCTGATTGGCACTGACTCCCTGTTGCTTTAGAGCTGACACAGAAGTGTCAGCAATGGGAGTATTGTGCATATAAGTCTGTTTCTTGTTCATTCCACGTCATTACAAAATGTTTGAACATTCTGATGTGATATCATGCTACTATTTATCTATGTAAGGTCTTTTTAGGTGATATATAACAGGTCAAATTCCGTTCCCTGTTTATTTCATTTTTGAACAGTCTGAGGTTGTATTATTCAATTATTTTTCTATGTGAGGTCTGTTTGGTGACATACAACAGGTTAATCACACACTATGTATACTAATGCATGATGTTTCACACCTGTCAGGTCCACCCAGGTGTGATCATGTGACCCCATTCATCCAATGGGGAAGGTTGTTTGACAGCACACACCATTTGCTCTTTTGGAATGTTTTTTATAAATATTAGGCAACCTGGAGGGAATGCTGCATGCCCCAGTAGACGATCTATTGATCGAAAAGCTTCGGGCGCTTCCAGCATCCTCCTTGTTGCCCATTTTTGATTTTATACTCTGTGATCACATTTTATTGTTATCTGGCGTTTTTAGCAATAAAAATCCTATTTTTGCTCATCTACACTATGTGGAGCTTGTTTATTTTTTCTCCACATACTTACTGAGAGATTCAACCAGCCTTCACTCCAGCCTTTGTACGTGACACATTGTTCCCTCTGATCCGCACCTTGGCCATCCTTTGGGAGGACCCACCTGGCGACCCCGGGAGATCCGCGCAGAGTTTGACCCAGAAGGTTCGCAGAGCTGTGATGTCTGTTCACTGGCCCTGAGAGGCAACCCGCTCGAGTGACTCCCTGTCGCTGACAAGGGAGTCCATCATATCTGGTAAGAGTTTCTTACACACCACCTTTACCAAGTCACATGTTGTTGAGAGATACAACTTGGGGATGATTTGTTGATTCACCTGCGTTTTAACTTCTGTCTCCCTGCATCCACGCATGGTTTTCAGTGGGACATTCCATGTCATTTGTTTCCCACTCACCGACAGGATTTTATTCACTTATATTGAGAGACTTGCAAGTTTTATCACTGTTATGTTTATTATTTGTGGACATTTGTTTTTTTCAGTTGTTTTTTTGATTGAAGACTTTTGGCACCATTTATGCGCTACTTTTTATTTCAATTACACCCACCTTGCATAGTAACCCATATGCCGCGTACACACGACCGGACTTTCTGGGAAACTAGGTCCAACGTTCTTCCCGCCGGACTTCCGGAGGTCGACTTTCTGAACGAACGGACTTGCCTACACATGACCGGACTTTCCAGCAGGGAAACTAGGTCCAACGTTCTTCCCGCCGGACTTCCGGCGGTCGACTTTCTGAATGAACGGACTTGCCTACACACGACCGGACTTTCCAGCAGACTAGGTCCGCCGGTCTTCCCAACGGACTTTAGCCAGAGTTACGGCGGACATTCAAAATGAACAGACTTGCCCACACACGGCCAAGTCATTTTTCATTTTTAACGTGATGTTGGTATGATGGGACTAGAAAAGGATGTCAATCTCGCCGCTTTTATCGGCGAGATTGACACCTTGCAGGCCCCATCGCAGGGCATACCAGGCCCTTAGGTCTGGTATGAATTTTAAGGGGAACCCCCTACGCCGAAAATATGGCGTGGGGACCCCCAAAAATCCATACCAGACCCCGATCCGAGCACGCAGCCCGGCCGGTCAGGAAAGGGGGTGGGGATGAGCGAGCGCCCCCCCTCCTGAACCATACCAGGCTGCATGCCTTCAACATGGGGGGGGTGCTTTGCGGGAGCACCTTGTTCCCATGTTGATGAGGACAAGGGCCTCTTCCCGACAACCCTGGCCATTGGTTGTCGGGGTCTGTGGGCGGGGGGCTTATCAGAATCCGGGAGCCCCCTTTAATAAGGGGGACCCCAGATCCCGGCCCCCCACCCTATGAGTATGGGGTACATGGTACCCCTACTCATTCATCTAGGGAAAAAGTGTCAATAAAAAAACACTCTGCACAGGTTTTTAAAGTAATTTATTAGACAGCTCTTTTGCTGCTCTTTTGCTAGCAGGGGCCCGGATTTCTGCCTTCTGCCTTCTTCTCTTCTTGCAATGTTGACAAGACATCTCTCCGGCTGGTATGCTCTCTAAACGCTCCGATGTGACTTATATAGGCGGTGACCCCGCCCCCTTATGCTGTCAGTCTCTGGGCATGCTGGAACTGTGATGTTTAGGGGGCGTGGTCAACATCACCCAGTGACCCCGCCCCCTTATGCCGTCACAGTCCCAGCATGCCCAGGGACTGTGACGGCATAAGGGGGCGGAGTCACTGCCTATATAAGTCACATCGGAGAGCATTCCAGCCAGAGAGAGCGCCGTATCAACATCACAAGAAGAGAAGAAGGCAAAAGGCAGAAGTGGGGGCCCCTGCTAGCAAAAGATGGCAAAAGAGCAGAAGATAGCGGAGGAGCCCGGCAGAAGACCCGGAGAGTGCAGAGAAGAACCGGAGAGACCCCCGAAGCCAGAAGAAGACCCCCAAAGCTGGAAGAAGACACCCAGAGCTGTCTAATAAATTACTTTAAAAACCTGTGCAGTGTGTTTTTTTTTTTTTTCCTATTGCAGCGAGTGCGAGATGCAGTACCCTGCCCTTGCATCGTATCTGGTCCATCGGACCAGCATACAGACGAACGGGCTTTCTATCAGGACTTACGACGAAAAGATTTGAAACATGTTTCATTTCTAGGTCCGGCGGACTTTTGGGAAAAAAAATCCACGGGAGCCTACACACAATCGGATTGTGCGGTGGACTCCGGTCCGCCAAACCAAGTATGCCGTAAAGTCCGGTCGTGTGTATGCGGCAATACTGTGAAGAAGGATGTCAGCTCTCTCTAACTCTGGAGGTCACCATTAGGCCTTTGGAGGTCGGGGATGCCACTACATATTCATAATATCAGTGTTGTTAGAAGTACCAACTTTTTTGGTACCATATGTATGAGGGGAAACACATGACTCTGCTCCATACAAACCCGGTGAGAGCAGCACCTCAATGAGACAAGCCTTCAGCCAAGGGTTGTATTCCTCCTCCTTCTCATTCCTAACTTTTTGCTTCTCATCTCCACAAGCTTCCCCTGCGGCATCAAATGCAAATTCTGTGTCATCTAGTGACAGAGAAGGATTTCAGAGGCAAAGGATATGCCATGTCAAGCGAGGAAGCAGGTATTGGGCCATGCTGAAAAAGGACAAGTGAGGGCTTGAAACCCAGAAAAATTCCCCTACACCCACCTGTCTTCTCCATCAGCATCCTTACTAAGGAAGGTGTCTTCCACAGCTTCTAAAATGAAAGAAAAATGTTCTCATATCACCTCCATGCCCAGCCTCATAGTGCCAGCTTGGAAAGAATGTCTGGCTTTGCAGTTGCCCTATTACTTATTGAATCACCCCTTTATGACCTGTGCTACACCACAGTGGAAGGTACTGAGCTGCCATTATTTTGCCCAGAAAGGCCATCTGTGCCCTCAAACTAGCATATGGAATGCAATGCAGCAGCAGACAGTGGAGAAGTGGGGAGGAAAAAAAGGAGCAGGCTTCGGGGTGGGGGGGATCTGTACCCCTCTCAAAAGCCAGGGTTTGCATGTGGGTGGGGTAAGATTAAAGGGACTTTGAGTAAATTGTAGTACACAAGGTCTTTTATTCTCAAACGCTTGTGCCAGGATTCGAGTCTTTAAAGAGAGGGGTCATTCTTTGGTCTTCCACACTGATAGATCTCTGATTCAAAGATAGAATGGCCAATCTACTGCCTCCATGATATGGCCACTCACAGAAGTGAGGACTCCATGGGCTATTTGGTTTCCAGGCTGGATACACTGGCTAGATTTCTATAGTGCCTGCTGAAGCTTGTGGCTTACCTTGCTGTGTGCTGTCTGAGAGTGCCCACCCGGAGCTGCAAAAGTATATATTACAAGTTTGTCAGTCTGAGCCCCACTTTGTTCAAGATGTTTATATTGCAATCCCTCCCTTGTGTAATCTAATGGAAATTTCCGGACCTGGGTCACCTAAGAGTGGTAGATTCACATTTAATTTATTTTTCCTTATGTTATTTTTTTTATTGATTTATTTTACTTTTATTCTCACATGTAACTATGGGTATGATTTTTATTTTGAATAGAAACCTCAAGAGATTGGGATTTTTGGGGCAACAGAAAACCAAAATATATTAAAAAATTACAATAAATTTTATTTATACAAAAAATTATTAAAAAATGAATTAAACATATAACCATATATATTTGAAAAAGAAAAACAATGTGATATACTATAGACGTGGCACAAAATCTTATAATCCGACGCATTTCGAAATCGTAAAATTTCTTCTTCAGGGATAAATTTTTGCCATTATCTGAAAGGCACAAAATTGGCATAAGTATACATACATATATGTTTACAATACCAAAGGAGAAATAATATATAAAGAAAGCTTACAGTAATCATGATTGACCCAACGAGTTCTCAGCGTGACACTCCAAAGATTCCCCCTTCCAATTAGTAAACGGTCTTTTATCGTGCAAAAGAGCCCCCAGAAATTGAGATCCAAGGAGAGACGCCAAATTACCCCAGGTGAAAGGAAAACGCTAGGGGAGAGGGGGGATGTGAAATCTGAAAAAAACATATATATGTATATTTGTATATCATCTGTATGGGAGACATGACATCTGTAGAAGTCAAAACCAACCTTGTATAGAAGATATGACTAGAATATGTCTTCAATAAGCCATAGAGAAGGAAATTTTTCCTTCCTATAAAGAAAAAAATGCAAAAATATGAGACATAAAGAACGAAAAAAATAAAAGTAAATGTGAAATTAAAATATGTAAGTAGAAATATGAGAGCTGAAAAAAGCAAATAGCCAAACAGTGTATGGGCATAGAAGCCTAGGGATACAGTGAAGAGGTGAAAAGATTGCCCCCAAAAGGGGAGATAATCATCTTACTCTTCAATGGTTTAAATACTTTAAATTCTGTATAAATGATTGAAAACCCCCTATTGGTCATTCATTTGCGGCCATGTAGAAAAAATCCCCCCAAAAAAACAAGGGGAGGAAAAAGGTATCTCACTTCCCAGATGGTGTCCACCATATGGGGAAAGAAGAAATCCGGAAAAGAGAGGTAGTTGAAAATGGGGTGTATTATTCAATTAAAAAAAAAAAAAAAAAAAAAAAAAAACAATTAATGATTGGGACTTACCACAGTTTTATTGCATGTCTCCAATGGATGAACACAAATTCCAAGAGAAGTCCAGGGGGGGACAAAAAACCGTCCCGAGCCTCAACACAAGCCCCAAAAGATGTTCAATCTCATCAGTGGGTGACAGAGAAATGGCGCTGGCGGCTCAGGGGCTCCCGGCGTTCTCCTTATGAGCCTGTACTGCCAATTAGCTGAGGGAGCGTGGGGCGGTGACGCCGCTCCGATATGCGGAAGTGACGTCATTCCCCCGCTCACCTTGCTGGTCGAACAGGCGCCCATATGACCGGAGCGTGGGGAAGGACAGACCGGAAACCCGCCTCCTCCCCCACGTCAATCGCCGGAAGCGCACTGTAAGAAAAAGCATCGATTCGACTCCGACTCCAACTGTGTAGAGGAGAGGCTGAATATTATCAATTTATCCTCACATATACTGACTGAGGCTGAGAGAGAGGTTCTTTCTCTGGGACTCTCTTTTTGTCCCAGTAGAAGTCTTGACAATTTTGAGGCAGTTAAGGATATTTTTATGTTTGCAAGAAAATTACTCTTCAAAAGTATGTACACCAAAACTAAGAAAGGCGAAGAAACAATTGCACCAAATCTTAAAGCAGCGGATTTTAGGGCCCTTCGGGACCTAAATCTACTGTTACAGGAAAATGAGGGAATTGAGTTGAGTTGGCTAGATGCCTGGGAAAGTGATGATAGCGAAGAAGAAAAAACTGATGATTCAAAACATCATAAACGTTTTAAGAAAAAATCACATAGATTTCCTGCACTCAGTCAGAATCCAGCCTTGGCACTATTTGTTAAACAAACTGCCAAGGAAATTGAATCGCTGAACAAAGACAAATCTATCAGAAACTTGACTCAGGAACAACAAAGGGCCCTACACTCCCTTAAAAATAATTTGGACATAACCATTAAGGGATCGGACAAGGGCGGCAACATCGTATTGATGGACAATTCCAAATATGAGGAGATGTGTTTAAAGATCCTCAATAATCGAAAATGTTATCGAAAAATTTCAGCATCCCTGGTTGATGGATTCAATCAAGAATTCTATCGACTAGTGGATGAAGCTTTTGTAATGGGAGCCATCACTGGTGAGCTATTGGAGTTCATACGCACCAAACACCCTCGGACCCCCACTATGTATGCACTTCCCAAAGTGCACAAAAATTTATACAATCCTCCGGGGCGTCCTATTATATCTGGCAATGGCAGCATATCAGAAAGTATCAGTCAAGTCATTGACCAACATCTGAGACCTCATGTTTTAGAACTGGCGTCCTATACCAAAGATACCATTCATTTATTACAGATATTGGAGGACCTTGTAATCCCAGAGTCATCCTTTTTAGTGACTATAGATGTCGAATCACTATACAACAGTATACCACACGACCTAGGGATAGCTGTGGTTGGTCGCGTTCTAGGTCAAAAGGCAACCACGGAATGGAAATTCAACAAATTCATTCTGGAAATGCTTGACTTCATTCTTCGACACAATGTGTTTCTATTTGGGGGTTCCCACTACCTCCAGGTACAGGGTGTTGCTATGGGGACGTGTTGCGCCCCCTCTTATGCAAACCTGTACCTGGGGGAGTGGGAAAAGGACTTTCTGACCAACGATGAGTCAACTATGTATACAGAACATGTCGTCTTATGGCAAAGATATATAGACGACATTTTTCTGGTATGGAATGGACCAGAGGATAGTTTGAAAAGCTGCCTCAAGGCAATGAATCAGAATACCATGAACCTATTTTTCACCATGTCTTATGACCTCCAAAAAATCAATTTCTTAGATGTTACCATCTACAAGAACAAAAATGGTCGAGTTGCTAGTACTTTGTTCAGGAAGGAGACTGCCGGCAATACCCTCCTGCATGCTGACAGTTTCCATCCAGAACCTTTGAAAAAATCCATACCCTTCAGTCAGTTTTTAAGATTAAAACGTAACTGCACCACTATAGAAACTTTTCAGTGTGAGGCGGATAAGCTTAGCAAAAGACTACTTTCAAGGGGATACACCAAGTCCTCCTTGAAAAAAGCATTTAATCGCGTCAAAAACCAAGATAGACACGCTTTAATCTTTGGGACTAAAACCCAAAAATCTGATGATACTACAAGGATCATCCTACGCTATTCTAATGAACACAACACTATAAGGAAAATCCTTACGAAATACTGGTCAATTCTGACTGATGACCCAGTTTTGGGAAGTCTGTTAACTCCAAAACCACAAATCACCTTTCGGAAGGCAGGCTCTTTAGCCGATCTACTCACCCAAAGCGAATACAAGGGGAACCAAAGAGGGGACCCATGCAAAACATGGGGGACCTTTCCCTGTGGCAATTGTTCTTTCTGCAATGTGATTGGGAAAAGGACTTCATTTTTATTACCCAATGGGGAGCGTTTTCAACTGAAACATTTCGCCAATTGCCAAACCCGAGGGGTTGTCTATATGGTACAATGCCAATGCGGGGCATTTTACATTGGCAAAACCCGCCAAGAATTCAGACAGCGCGTCAGCAAACACCTGCTGAGTATGCAGATTGGCAACCTATATCTCCCCCTCGACAGACATGTAGCCAGGGGACATGGATATAGGATGCCATCTGTAAACTTTACAGTGATTGATCGTGTCCATGTCCCCCTACGTGGGGGTGACTGGAATAAGACTCTCCTGCAACGCGAAATGCGTTGGATTAGACATCTTGATGCCACTACCCCACCAGGCTTAAATGAAGCAGAAAGTTTTAGACCTTTTCTTGAAGGTTTTAGTTCTGGCAAAACAGACTAAATGTGATCTTTCCTGCCTCTCTCTTGCTTTGATGGCTTGAACCTCCTCTCCCCTTCTTTCTCTCCCTTCTTTTCTCTCTCTTTTGCATTTCCCATCCATTCTTTTCTACATCTATATAGCCTATGGATTAACATGTGGAATGATAATGTCTATAGGGGTATTTTTCTGCTTATATGTTGGATTTATGAAAAAATTGTTTATTTCCTTTTCTATAGAATGACATCTCATGGGCTGGTTGGGAGAATTCTAGGCTCTGATCCTTTTCTCCCTTTCCCGTCCATGATAGTGTCCTTCAGGATCTATTTATCTATTCAATTGTATGTATATAATTTGTAGCTTCAGTTTTCATGATATGACGGTTTTTCTCGGATGGCGCTCCAATTTCCCCCCCTTTTTGGATTTGTGGTCATATCGTGCACCCGGCACAGGGGGGGGCCCAAACTTCAGTTTAGGGGCCCCTTTTCTCCATTGCCACTCGATGGTGCCCTTTGTTGCCATCTTCTGGCATATAATGGATCTCTCTGTGTCGGGGGCTTTTGTTCTCTACTGGAGGATTTATTCCCTTCTTTGGGATTATTCTCCTATAAATGAGTCTCTGCTTTAATACTAGACACAGGATAATTTTTCTCCCAGTTGTCTAGTTATATATGATAATTTTTGACTTTTTGCATTCATTTGAGATTATGCTGTACACTTTACTAAATAAATTCTTTTTTCGATCAACAACGGGTTGGAAACTGTCTTTTTGACATGTCCCCCTGCATGTGTAGATCTGGTAGAGGACGTTTCTGCCCCTTCCAGGATCTGCTGTGAATGTTCTCTCAGCAATACCGGCAATTTTCTGTTTTGACACGCATCCTTTGATCTTGGAGATTGAAGGGTAGGTGGAGCGGAATGCCTGGCCTGTCCTCACTTCCGGACAGGCGGGCGCTCGCTTTAGTGTCAGCAATGGATGCTTTTTCTTACAGTGCGCTTCCGGCGATTGACGTGGGGGAGGAGGCGGGTTTCCGGTCTGTCCTTCCCCACGCTACGGTCATATGGGCGCCTGTTCGACCAGCAAGGTGAGCGGGGGAATGACGTCACTTCCGCATATCGGAGCGGCGTCACCGCCCCACGCTCCCTCAGCTAATTGGCAGTACAGGCTCATAAGGAGAACGCCGGGAGCCCCTGAGCCGCCAGCGCCATTTCTCTGTCACCCACTGATGAGATTGAACATCTTTTGGGGCTTGTGTTGAGGCTCGGGACGGTTTTTTGTCCCCCCCTGGACTTCTCTTGGAATTTGTGTTCATCCATTGGAGACATGCAATAAAACTGTGGTAAGTCCCAATCATTAATTGTTTTTTTTTTTTTTTTTTTTTTTTTTTTTTATTGAATAATACACCCCATTTTCAACTACCTCTCTTTTCCGGATTTCTTCTTTCCCCATATGGTGGACACCATCTGGGAAGTGAGATACCTTTTTCCTCCCCTTGTTTTTTTGGGGGGATTTTTTCTACATGGCCGCAAATGAATGACCAATAGGGGGTTTTCAATCATTTATACAGAATTTAAAGTATTTAAACCATTGAAGAGTAAGATGATTATCTCCCCTTTTGGGGGCAATCTTTTCACCTCTTCACTGTATCCCTAGGCTTCTATGCCCATACACTGTTTGGCTATTTGCTTTTTTCAGCTCTCATATTCCTACTTACATATTTTAATTTCACATTTACTTTTATTTTTTTCGTTCTTTATGTCTCATATTTTTGCATTTTTTTCTTTATAGGAAGGAAAAATTTCCTTCTCTATGGCTTATTGAAGACATATTCTATTCATATCTTCTATACAAGGTTGGTTTTGACTTCCACAGATGTCATGTCTCCCATACAGATGATATACAAATATACATATATATGTTTTTTTCAGATTTCACATCCCCCCTCTCCCCTAGCGTTTTCCTTTCGCCTGGGGTAATTTGGCGTCTCTCCTTGGATCTCAATTTCTGGGGGCTCTTTTGCACGATAAAAGACCGTTTACTAATTGGAAGGGGGAATCTTTGGAGTGTCACGCTGAGAACTCGTTGGGTCAATCATGATTACTGTAAGCTTTCTTTATATATTATTTCTCCTTTGGTATTGTAAACATATATGTATGTATACTTATGCCAATTTTGTGCCTTTCAGATAATGGCAAAAATTTATCCCTGAAGAAGAAATTTTACGATTTCGAAACGCGTCGGATTATAAGATTTTGTGCCACGTCTATAGTATATCACATTGTTTTTCTTTTTAAAATATATATGGTTATATGTTTAATTCATTTTTTAATATTTTTTTGTATAAATAAAATTTATTGTAATTTTTTAATATATTTTGGTTTTCTGTTGCCCCAAAAATCCCAATCTCTTGAGGTTTCTATTCTATATTGTTAAGGGATGATGGCAACTTCTTCACACTATATTTCTGAGAAGTCTATACGCTTTCCTGATTTTTATTTTGTTCTGTATTGTGGTATGGATGTGGTGGTCAGGCAGCATACAGCATAGTCCAAGTATGTCTCCGGTTTTCCTGTTTTGACAGCTTGAACTTCCTCCTCCCAGGCACTCTGCAACCAGATCTGTTCGATTCTTTTATTTTTTCATTATATATTTCATTTTATTAAGGACACTGGAGGCATAGCTGCATGAGGAAAATGTATGGTCATAGGCTGCACACCCGACCACAACTCATGTGGAAGGACAGGCAGCAGCAAACGCAGACAAGACATTCTATAGTGGAGGAGGAGGGCAGGCAGCAACAAAAAATTATATAGACTGCCCTCCCTTTCCCAAATCATGACTTTCCAAAAAAAAGAATAAATTACAAGCAAGCCTTTAACTGAAAATAAAGTTGTGGAGGTAGTAGGTGGTGAGCCATGTGACCTCTTCCATCTTCATCTCTTCCTTCTTATCCTCTTCCTCCTCCACCTTCTCCTCCAATGAATGTGATTATGGCACAAGGAGAAACTTAGGATAGCTGAGGTTATAATGGGAGAATATTGCCCACTGAATCATAAATTTTTCTACTCACCACATTTTTGTTCATATATTTTCATTTTTTGTTTAACCTTTTTTAGAGATTTATTATGTTCTTAATTGTTATTATTTTACTTTGTTTCCTCTTCCACTCGTAATGTCTTACCTGCACTGGTCAAGAAAACACATACATGGGTGCCAACTGAATAAAAATAAAGGCAGCTTGGAAGGTAGATACAATTTACATTTGTGGACCTGCCACATTAGGTGAGGGACTCATTTCAATCCTTCTCCTTGTTGACTATTTCTTTGAGTTTTTCTCCAAAGTGGGGAGGAGCAGCAGTAAAAATAAAGCATATACCCCAATTCAATATGCTCACATTGACTTTAAGCTCTATATTCTGGTGACTCCATGTTCTCTTAAGAGATCTATAAGTTGGTTGTTATTTTCTATATCACACAGCTCCATTTAGTAGAAGTAAGATCTTCACATAATAGATATATACAGTGTTTTTTTTTTATGTAATTACTTTTTATTACATTTTTTTGCAAAATAGACATTCAAGTACAAAAGACAAAAAAAACTGATTAGTAAGTAGGAAAGTCCCAACAAGATATTGTAATGCAGATGGATCCACCTGTCCAACGAGCAGTATAACAATGCTTATACAAGGGACAGCCCTGAAGGTGCACTTTGGAATTTGGGCTCCTCTGTGAGACTAGGCTGCGAAAAAGTCTCACACATGTGGTATCCCTATACTCAGAAGGAGTAGAAGAATGCGTTTTTGGATTTAATTCTAAGTATGCTCATTGTGTGTGTGTGTTAGAAGTATCTAACTATTTGACAAATGTGTGTAAAAATAAATTTTCATTTTCTTTCCTGCAAGACTTGTGCCTTTCAGAAAATACCCTGGATTGTGTTTGTTTTCCAAAATGAGGTCATTGTGTGGGTGTTTTCGCCATCCTAGTGGTGCTCCTTGAAAGCCTAAAGGTACTCATTAGATGTTGGGCCCCTCTATGCATCTAGGCTGTAAAAAAGCCTCATACATGAGTTATCTCCATACTCGGTAGGCATAGCATAGAATGTGTTTTGGGGTGTAATTGTAAGTATGCCAATGCTGTGTGCAAGACATAACTTGTTAAATAGACAACTTTGGGAAAAAAAAAACACATTTTATTTAATGTCTTCCTTCTTTATTAATTTCAAAACTCACAATGCCTCTTAGTGAATACTTTTGGCTGTCCACTTATATATATATCTATATCTACCTTTCTATCTCTCTCATATATATATATATCTATATATCTCTCTCTATATCTCTCTCTATATCTATCTATCTATCTATCTATCTATCTATCTATCTATCTATCTATCTATCTATCTATCTATCTATCTATCTATCTATCTATCTATCTATCTATCTATCTATCTATACCTTAGGTTGTAGACTCTATTACTTTCACACAGATTAAATAATACACACTGATTTGGGTTTGGGTTATTTTACCAAAGAAAAGAAAGATTACTTATTTGCAAAATTTTACAACAGAAACTGAGAAAAAATGTTTAGGTATTTTTTTCTTTTCTGTAACAAAAAAAGTTGTGATTATATACCACCAAAAATGCACTATCTGTCTCAAAATAAATGATAAAATTGCATTTGAGTTTAGTGTTGCATTGCTGAGTACTTGTCATTCAAAGTGTGACAGTGCTACAATCTGGAAAATGGCCTGGGGAGGAAAGGGTGAAAGCATCTGATTTTGAAGTGGTTAAAAATTGAGTTTTGGTGTTTTAGGGTTGGTGGTTTTTTTTTTTTTTTTTTCATTCCTTTAGATCTTTTATTGTGTTTGATTTGTTAGGGTCTTTTCATTTTTTTTATTTGTTTGTTTCCAGGGTCAGCAGCAGCAGTAGCCATTTGAAGTTGTTGGTGATACAGCAAAAGCTACCCTTTGTTTGAAGTGGAGTCCCACAAACTATTGTAGTCCAGCTTAATCCTATAGAGCACCACAGTGTCAAGTGTTCCAAAGCACCACATGTCCTATACAGCTCTTCCCATAGCTGTAAATAAAACTAGGGAAAACCCCTATCATCTTATCCATTTTTCTCTTGGTGTCAGGAAAACTGGCAACAAAGGCACAAGCTCAGTTGAAGAGTCAGCACCACATCCTCATTTAACAGACATGCAAAAATAGAAAAGAGCTGGGACTTTATAGGTGCTGAAATCTCCTCTCAGAATAATTATCCATACACAATCATGGGTTAAAGTGGGTGTAAACCCACTTTGAAAAAAAAAAAAAACTAACACCTGCAAGACAAAGGCATAATGAGCTAGTATACATGGCATACTAGCTCATTATGTAATACTCACCTGAGATCGAAGCCCTTGCTGCGGTGCCCGTACACAGCACCGGCCGGCAACATCACTCCTGGGGGTTGCTTCCGGGTATCGTGGGCTCCGGCGCTGTGATTGTCTAGAGCCGCGATGACGTCACTCCCGCGCATGCACACGGGAGCCACCGGTAATGGCACACTCACTGAAGCAAATAGGACATACGCGCCATTGCTTCAGTACGCATGTGCTGATGACACCAGCACATGCAAATACAGGGGATATCTCCTAAACCGCGCAGGTTTAGGAGATATCCAGGGTAGCTACAGGTAAGCCTTATTCTAGGCTTACCTGTAGCAAAAAGTGGTCTGTAATGCCGCGTACACACGAGCGGACTTTACGGCAGACTTTGCCCGGCTGACTTTTCAACGTACTTTACAACGGACTTTCTGAATGAACGGACTTGCCTACACACAATCCACCAAAGTCTGTCGAATTTGTACGTGATGACGTATGACCGGACTAAAACGAGGAAGTTCATAGCCAGTAGCCAATAGCTGCCCTAGCGTGGCTTTTTGTCCGTCGAACTAGCATACAGACGAGTGGACTTTTCGACCGGACTCGATTTCGATGAATTGATTTAAAACATGTTTCAAATCTAAGTCCGTCCAACTTTTGAGAAAACAAAGTCCGCTGGAGCCCACACACGATCGAATTGTCTGGCGAAATCCCGTCCGCCGGGCAAAGTCTGCCGTAAAGTCCGCTCGTGTGTACGCGGCATAAGGGTTTACAACCACTTTAAAAAGAATCATAAAAGTGTGTCTAATGTTCATGATAGAAACCAAAACTTGATAGAATTTGAAGTGATTCATGCTGATAGCAGAGGAAGGAGGCAGCAGACAAAAATTACACTCAGTGCTCTTAATTGAGACACGTACACACTATAGAGGGATATGCTTTGTTCATATTTCATGTCTGAGGTTTACAACCACTTTAAATATCTACCTTTATTTAAAAGTCCGGTTCCTATCCTTGTCTACTTTCTTTTTCTTTTTTATTTATATCTTATTATAATTAACACTTTTTTTTTTTTTCCAAAAGAAATCAAACATTACACAGGGGTGACATCAGGCAAATACATCAGGCAAGTATAGAGAAAACAGAAATTAAGGAATCTTGAAGAATACTGTGTTTTAATGTCAACAAACTTGCAGTTAAGCAGGGCACAACTGTGCTAGGACATTGGTCAACCTAACAATAAAAACAACAGCAGGTATATCCACCCCGTATGAACTTTTAGTAAGAATAACAAGCGGACATCAATTGTTCTGGAGTTCAGACTATCTATTTGCAGAAATCCCTGGAAAGCATCCACAAAAAGATAGTAAGAAAAAGGGACAGGAAAATAGAAAATCAGATCAGAAGAGTGAATGATCCTGGGCTCTCCACTCCCAGTGGCAGACAATACTTGGTTAAGTGGCTGAAAGAAGGTAGAGGAACCATCAAGGGGGGTCCTCCAGTTAATGTCAACACTCCCATACCACCTTATGACTTTCTGGCCTGTCAGAAAGACATGCTGTGAGAGACTCCGTAAGTTCCACATTCATAATCCTTGCATATAGTTCCACAGAGGTAGGTGGGGTTTGTTTTTTTCCAGTGAAGCACCACCAGGCATCTAGTTCACCATAAGTATATGGCAGGCTAGCTTCTTAGTAAGTTTAGGCAGCCTGGGTGGGAGTCTTCCTAATAGAAGGGTTTTGAGGGAGAAAGGGAAGTCCAAGTTAAATTGGAGAAGGTCCTGAACTGTCCACCAACATGGTTCTAGAACGAACAGTGCCAGTAAATGTGTAGCAGAGTGCCTCGACTCCTACGGCACTTCCAACAATGATTCAAGGCAGTAGGATATATGACTCGGGGGTGCGAAGGAGTAAGATACCAAAAATAAAGTATTTTATTAGTATTCTCCTTATAAGTGAGTACATATTAGGCTTTTAGCCACTTGGGACCATATCATCCCCTCTTGGGACCTCCTCTCCGAGTGCTTGTTCCTGCTTATGCAAATAACTATGTTTTCCCTAAGGATACTCCTTAGCTACTTTTAAAGGAAAACCCATTAGTGTGTATTAGGATTACAAATATCAAATATCTAAAATAAAGACCCAGCAAATCAGTTAAAATACAAGCAGCCCTGAGACTAACAATATTGTTGTGTAGTTCTCCTTCAGTGATAGTTCATGACATGGAGGCAATTCTGGAGAGTTTTCTGCAGAGCGCCTTTTAGGTCCCTGTTTCTCAGGCTGTATATAATCGGGTTTAGGAGGGGGGTGACAACTGTGTAAAATAAAGAGACCAATCTACCTGCCAGAGAATCCTTAGTTTTGGGGTGAAAGTAGTTGAAAAAACCAGTCCCATAAAAGATGAAGACCACCATGAGATGGGAACTGCAGGTGGAGTAAGCTTTCCGTCTTCCTTCCTTCATTTTAATTTTCAGGATGGTTTTGAAAATGTAGACATAGGAGAGGAAAGTAACGAAAGAGCTAGTGACTCCAAAACTTGCAGCGTCAACATATAAAAGTACATAATTGAGGTAAGTGTCAGAACATGATAGTTGAAGAAGCTGAAATAATTCACAGAACAAGCCAGGAATGATGGTGGTGTGATCCGGGAAAGCCAGTCTCAGTGCCATCAACGTGTGTACAAAACAACAGACAAATCTGAAGAGCCAGGAAAAGAACGCTATCTGAACACACAACCGAATGCTCATCATGGTTGTATAATGTAAAGGATGACAGATGGCAACATAGCGGTCATAGGACATTAAATTAAGTATAAAGAACTCAGTGCTGGAAAACCAAGTGAAGAGGAGGACCTGGATGATACAAGTTGGGTATGAAATCTGCCTATTTCCAGTAAATGCGTAAAAAAACAAATGAGATGTTGCAATGGAGGAATTGAAGATGTCTAAAACTGAGATGTTTCCTAGAGAAAAATACATGGGGGTTTGCAGGTGAGAGTCTGAGACCACCAAAAAAATTATGAGAAGATTCCCAACCAGTGTTGCCACATAGATGAGGAGGATCAGCAGAAATACTGGGATCTGAGAATCTGCGAAGTCTGAGAGGCCAAGCAAAATTAATTCGGACTGAGAAGTTTGATTTCCCATCAGAACCAAATAATTCACGAAGAGAGGGAAAGATAATGTGAGGATTCAGGAAGACATTGTTCACCAGACTGTAAAGGATCATTCCCACCAAAACATTGAAAATAAATAAAATACAGTTCACAGATTTTCAATTTTAGATCAATTTTAGTGTTTTGTACTGAATTAAAAAAAAAATTGAGTATCAAAATTTGTTTTACATGTGCTTCACTGAAAAAAAGAATCAAAAGAACATGAATATATCAATATGTCAATGTTGGAGCATTTTGCATATTATACCACAGCCAAGCTACAGCTTAAACATTTTTCACACTGGTGTCCAGGGGGGGGGGGGGTAAAGCTTTTGGCTAAGCTGCAGTTTTGCCATGCTCATGTCACCCACCTTGACCGTCCCAATTCAACAGCTGTACAGGTGCCCCAGCCATGATGCTTTGCTTCACATTTAACTCAGGGGCAGAATTTACCAGGAAATACTGCCTTCCAAACTCACGTATTGCGTTTAATGGGGCAGTGCTGCATCCGCATGCATGCAATGGCAGCATGGTAGTACAGCATTAACCACTTCAGCCCTGGAAGAATTTGCCCCCTTCATGACTTGCCCATTTTTTGCGATACGGCACTGCGTCGCTTTAACTGACAATTGCGCGGTCGTGCGACGCTTGCACCCAAACAAAATTTATGTCCTTTTTTTCCCACAAATAGAGCTTTCTTTTGGTGGTATTTGATCACCTCTGCGGTTTTTATTTTGTGCGCTATAAACAAAAAAAGGCGGCCAATTTTGAAAAAAAAGCAATAATTTTTTACTTTTTGCTATAATAAATATCCCAAATTAAAAAAAAATAAATAAATAATTTCTTCATCAGTTTAGGCCAATATGTATTCTTCTACATTAAATGTAGAAGAATAAATATGCATTAAATGGCTGCCTCTGGCTAGGCTTCCCATGGCTCCGTCACTCTTGTTTGGACATCTGGCTCGGCTAGGCACCAACCACACAGGTAACTCCTACACTATCTGTCACTCAGATTCACCTATCACAGATATGGCTTCTATCTGTACACCCATCCCATCCTTCCTTTCACCTTCACACCCGTTTTTCCCCAGTTTCCCTTCACATACACAGGGTAACCCCATAGTGTTTTCACTTTTCACCATTCCCACACCTATCTCCACCCTCATCCCCTCTTTTTTCCTCAGCTCACTTCCACTCATTGGCCCCGCCAGACGTCCCTGACTGCCGGTCTCTATGGGTGCCTTGGTCAATTTGGCTGCCGTGCCGGCGTTTTATTGGGGTGCGCTCTCTGCCTCAACCCCGGGTGAGACTCTATGGACCCAGACCTACATCGCACTGCAACACACCATGATTATTTATCAATACACAATTTGTGAGTACATGGAAAATCACACTTTTTGTGTTCCTTCCTTACAAACATCTGTTCATATATTAATAGGTACTTCATTGTTTTTGATACAGTTACATGGCATCGGACTCCTGACGATTGGTTTCAAGCCAAGAAACGCGTTGATTTTAGATCTATTGATGCACTTATCTACTATACTATGTATATGTGTTGTTGCTACTGTATAATCAATTTATGAACTTTTGCCTGTATGTACATTGTCGTTAATATGGTTTTTATTATGGTCTTAAATGTGATCCCCTTTGACTGTATTTGGCTCAAATCTTCATGCCATTAAAACTTTTATACCTCCATTATGCTATATTCCCATTTATGCAACCCACACTGATCCTATTATTCACATCATAAACTTTTATCATTTAGCTCAACACACCCACCCACATGCCTCATACAAAGTCCCGTTTCTCTTCCCCTTATTTTTTCGCATATATTGGGATGGAGGCAGGTTGGTGCTCGTTTGCTAAAATAGTGTGGATTGGTCACAACCCCCCTTTACATATGAGAATCAGGGTGGCAAACACCTGACTTCTGTGACCAAATTATTCCACCTACTCATGTTTACACATACTTACTATAACCGACCTTCTTATTATGCTGTATTAGTCTGTTTTTCTTTCTTTTCCATTTCATCATTTACTATACACTTGCCTATTTTTATCCTTCCTATCTTTTTCTTTTTTCCTCTTCTCTTATCTTATACATTTTATATCATCTTATTGAGACCTATGGTCCCGCTCTTGTTCATTGACTAATTGCAATGCAAGAGCCGTACGTATAATTCACTGCTTATATTCATTCTATTCTTTATTATATTCATAACTGACCCCCTAAAGTACAAACATCTGTTCTTTATATATACATCTCATGTTCCATATAGTACAATATCATTTTTGGTCCCGTTTCCCACTGCATATTACCATCTTCATTAGTTTTACACATTTATTAACTATCTCCTCCCTTCCCCATCTTGTCCTTTTCCCTTTCCCCTCCAGCTTAGCAAATACTGAATACACTTAGGGCTAAAATCATTTATTTTTTCTTATTATCTCCAATTTACTCTTTTATTATTTTTTGTTCCCCTTTAGTCAAATTACCACTGATTTAATTCAGGGCTAAAGTTCTATTCTATCCTATTTTTTGTTTATTTCTTTAGCTAGACAAATAACTGATTTAATTCAGGGCTAAAGCCTTCTTACCTTTTTTATTTTATTTTTCAACAATCATTATTATTTCTTGTTTTGCCTTATTTATTTTATTTTTTACTTTGCTTTAGTTAGATAAATACTGATTGAATTCAGGGCTATAGCTCTCTACATCTTATACTTCCCTGCACAGAGAATGTTTCCTATGCAGGGATTTAATATGTTTTGTTTTCTTTGCTACATTGATTGTTATCAAGGCAAAGATATGCTTGTAATTGCTACTAACTATTTATTTATTTTTTTGTGAGCTTTTTAAGCTCCATTTTCCTCTTTTGTAGTCCATATTTTTATTACCCACTGGTCTTCCATATACTGCAAGCGCTGAGTTCCATCCTGTCTATTCCCCAGGGTTGCGACACGCCCAGCCTAGGACCCATCACTCTCCCGTCTTTGACGTGGGCGGGCCCTGGCCTTGGCGCATCGGCGTCATGCTCCCTACATCCCGTCTGCGGCGTCCTTGCCGCTGCAGACGGGACGTTTCAGTGGTTGTCCATCTCTGGGCTTAGACGCTGCAGGGCATGATGGGCGGCCGCACATATCGGCCCTCCCTCTCTGCTCCTCACCGCGTCATTACGCCCGCGCATGACGTTGGCGGGCGCGCGCCTCATGCCTCCGGCATTAAATGGCTGCCTCTGGCTAGGCTTCCCATGGCTCCGTCACTCTTGTTTGGACATCTGGCTCGGCTAGGCACCAACCACACAGGTAACTCCTACACTATCTGTCACTCAGATTCACCTATCACAGATATGGCTTCTATCTGTACACCCATCCCATCCTTCCTTTCACCTTCACACCCGTTTTTCCCCAGTTTCCCTTCACATACACAGGGTAACCCCATAGTGCTTTCACTTTTCACCATTCCCACACCTATCTCCACCCTCATCCCCTCTTTTTTCCTCAGCTCACTTCCACTCATTGGCCCCGCCAGACGTCCCTGACTGCCGGTCTCTATGGGTGCCTTGGTCAATTTGGCTGCCGTGCCGGCGTTTTATTGGGGTGCGCTCTCTGCCTCAACCCCGGGTGAGACTCTATGGACCCAGACCTACATCGCACTGCAACACACCATGATTATTTATCAATACACAATTTGTGAGTACATGGAAAATCACACTTTTTGTGTTCCTTCCTTACAAACATCTGTTCATATATTAATAGGTACTTCATTGTTTTTGATACAGTTACATGGCATCGGACTCCTGACGATTGGTTTCAAGCCAAGAAACGCGTTGAGTTTAGATCTATTGATGCCCTTATCTACTATACTATGTATATGTGTTGTTGCTACTGTATAATCAATTTATGAACTTTTGCCTGTATGTACATTGTCATTAATATGGTTTTTATTATGGTCTTAAATGTGATCCCCTTTGACTGTATTTGGCTCAAATCTTCATGCCATTAAAACTTTTATACCTCCATTATGCTATATTCCCATTTATGCAACCCACACTGATCCTATTATTCACATCATAAACTTTTATCATTTAGCTCAACACACCCACCCACATGCCTCATACAAAGTCCCGTTTCTCTTCCCCTTATTTTTTCGCATATATTGGGATGGAGGCAGGTTGGTGCTCGTTTGCTAAAATAGTGTGGATTGGTCACAACCCCCCTTTACGTATTCTTCTACATATTTTTGGTAAAAAAAGATAGCAATAAGCGTATATTTATTGGTTTGCGCAAAAGTTAAAAGGTCTACAAAATAGGGGATAGATTTATGGCATTTTTATTTATTTTTTTTCACTAGTAATTAGAGATGGGTCAAACACCCCCCCGGTTTGGTTCGCATCCAGAAGATGCGAACGGACCGAAAGTTTGCGCGAATATTCAAACACCGTTAAAGTCTATGGGACTCGAACGTTAGAAATCAAAAGTGCGAATTTTAAAGGCTTATATACAAGTTATTGTCAAAAAAGGGTTTGAGGACCCGGATCCTGCCCCAAGGGACATGTATCAATGCAAAAAAAAGTTTTAAAAATGGACGTTTTTCCGGGAGCAATGATTTTAATGATGCTTAATGTGAAAAAGAAAAGTGAAATATTACTTTAAATATCGTACCTGGGGGGTGTCTATAGTATGCCTGTAAAGTGGCACATTTTCCCCGTGCTTAGAACAGTCCCTGCACAAAATTACATTTTTAAAGGAATAAAAGTCATTTAAAACTGCTTGCGGCTTTAAGGTAATGTCGGGTCCTGGCAATATGGATGAAAATCAGTGAGACAAACGGCATGGGTATCCCCCACCAGTCCATTACCAGGCCCTTTGGGTCTTGTATGGATATTAAGGGGAACCCCGCACCCAGATTGAAAAAAAGAAAAGGTGTTGGGCCCCCAGGCCCTATATACTCTGAACAGCAGTATACAGGCGGTGCAAACAAGAAGGGACTGTAGGTTTGTTCTTATGTAGAATCTGTTTGTAATTTGTAACAAGTACATTTTGTTAGTGTAACTCCAGCCAAAAAATCTATTTTAAAGCTTTTTGGAAAACATAGGGAAGGGTTATTACCCCTGTAACATTTTGTTTGCTGTCTGTGCCCCTGTTCAGAAGATTTCACCTCACTTTCTGTTCCAATGACAATTGGATTTTCAAACTTTGGGGTTTTTAAGGGAAACAAGGATTGGTGATAAATCAGTGGAGGAGACACCTTTTTCCCATATTAACTCTTACAGAAGAGAATTTCCCTTCCTAGAAGTAGATTTACTCTCACTTCCTGTTGTCTCCCTCCGTTTGTAAGTAGGAGTCCTTTGCAAGTAGGAGTCGTTTGTAAGTCGGATGTTTGAAAGTAGGGGCCTGCCCTATATACTCTGCAGAAAATTGGGCCTTAGGTGTTGGTGGTACCAGAACACTGTAAGCCCTCACAGTTACTCTTGCTGGGCGCTGGAACTGGCCCTGCTGTGAAATATTATATCAAGAATTGTAATTACATGACATTGTTGAACAGGTTCAGAAAAATTGGGCCATTGGTGGTGGTGGTGGTGGTGTTGCCACAACACTGTAAGCCCTCACAGTTACTCTTGGTGGGCGCTGGAACGGGCCCTGCTGTGAAATATTATATCAAGAATTGTAATTACATGCCCCTGTTAAACAGGAGCAGAAAAATTGGACTTTAGGCACTGGTGCTGGTGCCCAGAACCAAAAATGTTCTTAGAAGCTATCAACATGAAGATTGAGGAGGAAGAGGATAGTCACTCGGCATAACAGGATAGTCAGTCAGCATCAGCATAGGCAGTCTTCAAGGGATCTCATGTTCATAAAAAAATTATTCGGTTACATCGGCATCAGGTGCTTGATAGCTGGTGATCCAAGACTGATTCATTTTTATGAAGGTGAGCCGATAAACCGAGTCGGTGGACAGGCGCACTCTGTGATCGGTTACAAAGCCTCCAGTGGCACTGAATGTGCGTTCCGAAAGAACGCTGGATGCAGGACAGGCCAGTAGCTCAATTGCAAATTGTGCAAGCCCTGGCCAGTGATCCATCCTCAAGACCCAGTAACCCAGTGGATTTTCGGTTGGAAAGGTCTCCAAGTCTGATCTTGCCCCTACGTATTCCTGCACCATGTACAACAGACGCTGGCGATGGTTGCTGGAACTGATCATACTTAAGGGCTGCGGACTAAATAATTGTCAGCAACATCCTCAGTAACACGTTCTCCAGGACCAGAAATTTGTACCCTCCCAGGCTCTGGAAACACATTGCACAAATCTTTCATCCTCTGCTCCCTCTGCGACGGCTGGATGAGTTCCAAAACCTTACCCTTGTGACATGGATCAAGAAGGGTTGCCAGCCAGTAGTGATCCCTCTCCTTGATCACACAAATCCGAGGGTCCTTTCGCAGGCTTTGCAGGATCAGGGAGGCAATGCAGCTTAGGTTTGCTGAGGCATTCGATCCTGAGTCCTCTGGGTCACTAAGGATGACCTGATCCGCAGCCACCTCCTCCCAGCCACGTACAAGTCCATGGTTTTCTGTAAACAATGCCTTGAAGACTGCTGCTGATGCTGAGTGCTGGGCTTCACCTCCATGCTGACACAATCCTCATCCTCCTCCTCCTCTTCCTGTGAGATCAGCGGGCCAGCAGGAATACTGTCTGGATAAAGGGGGCCTTGAGAGGTAAGGAAGTCCTCCTCTTCCTCCCTCTCAAGTGCCCTTTCCATTATTCCACACAGCGTGTACTCCAACAGGTAGACAAGAGGGACAGTATCACTGATGCATGAACTGTCACTGCTCACCATCCTCGTGGCCTCCTTAAATGGTGACAGGACAGTGCATGCATCCTTGATAATGAGCCACTGGCGTGGCAAAAAAAAGCCAAGCTCCCCTGACCCTGTCCTGGTGCCATACTCGCACAGGTACTCGTGATGGCCCTATGCTGAATGTGCAGCCACTGCAGCATTGCCAATGTTGAGTTTCACCTGGTGGGCATGTCACAGATGAGGCGGTCCTTGGGCAGGTTTCATTCCTTTTGAAGGTCAGCCAGCCAAGCACTGGCATTATATGACTGGTGGATATGCCCACAGACTTTCCTGGCCTGCCTCAGGATATCGTGTAAGCCCAGGTACCTGCACAAGAACCGCTGCACCACCAAATTAAGGACATGAGCCAAACAGGGCACATGGGTGAAGTGTCCCTTTCGGAGGGCGGAGAGGAGATTGGTGCCATTGTCGCAAACCACCATCCTTGGCTGAAGCTGGCATGGCGTCAACCACCTCTGAGCCTGCCCCTATAGAGCTGACAGAATCTCTGCCCCAGTATGGCTCCTGTCCCCTAAGCAGACCAACTCAAGCACCGTATGGCATCTTTTTGCCTGAGTGCTTGCGTAGCCTCTAGAATGGCTACGGAGCACCGCTGGTTCTGAGGACAAATCTGCACAGGAAGAGGCCATAGAGGAAGAAGAAGAGGAGGGGGTGGAGGAGAGAGGTGTGGCAGAATCACCACTACCAGCATTTTGGAGGCGTTGTTGTAGCGGATTAAGCTCCAACAATACTGCACCCTGTCCTGCATCCTTCCCAGCTGCCAGCAGGGTTACCCAGTGTGCCATGAAAGAAAGGTAATGTCCCTGTCCATGCCTGCTGGACCATGAATCAGTGGTAATATGCACCTTACCACTGACCGCCCTGTTCAATGAGGCCAAGACATTGCCTTCCACATGTCGGCAGAGAGATGGAATTGCCTTAGGAGAAAAAAATTGGCGTTTGGGAACCTGCCACTGAGGTACCACACATTCCACAAATTCTCGAAAGGGGGCTGAGTCTACCAGCTGAAAAGGCAGCAGTTGGAGTGCTAGCAATTTAGCCAAACTAGCATTCAGCCACTGAGCATGTGTATCACTGGGACCTAATTTCTTTCACCGGTTTAGCAACTCGGGTAGGGAAATTTGCCTGGTACAATCGGACGTTGGTGTAGCGATAGCAGATTGCCTGCAAGTACTTGGCACACCTAATTCTACACCTTCATTCCTGTCAGTGCTGGTTTCTGAGAGGACTGAAGGTATAGTGGTGTTGGAGATCCCAGCTGATGAGTACACCAGGGATGGCCTACAGTAAGGTATAGGCTTGGCTGGACTACAATGCAGTGGATATATATTTTATGAACTGCAGCTCAGTGAGTCACCTGCCTGGCTGAAAGTGTCTTTGAACACACACTCAGGCAATGGCCTAGTCAGGTATAGGCTTGGCTGGAATACAATGCAGTGGATATATATTTTCTGAAATGCAGCTCAGTGAGTCACCTGTCTGGCTGAAAATGACTTTGAACATGCACTCAGGCAATGGCCTACAGTCAGGTATAGGCTTGGCTAGACTATATATATATATATATATATATATATATATATATATATATATATATATATATATATATATATACATACATACACAAGCCTGTGTGTGTATATATACCCTGTTTCCCCGAAAATAAGACCTAGCGTGATTGTCGGTGATGGCTGCAATATAAGCCCTACCCCACAAATAAGCCCTAGTTAAAGTCCTTGTAGGTCTTATTTTCAGGGTTGGGCTTAATTTTTGAGAAACAGGGTAGGGCTTATTTGGAGGGTAGGGCTTATATTGCAGCCATCACCGACAAATATATATATATATTAAATGTACTGCAGCTTAGTGAGTCACCTGCCTTGCTGAAAGTGTCTTTGAAAACGCACTTAGGTAATGGCCTAGTCATGTATAGGCTTGGCTAGACTATATACATACAAGCCTGTGTATATATGTATTAAATGTTAAATGAATTGCAGCTCAGTGAGTCACCTGCCTGGCTGAAAGTGTCTTTGAACATGCACTCAAGGAATGGCCTACAGTCAGTCTTGGTTGGAATACAATGCAGTGGATATATATTTTATGAACTTATGAACTGCAGCTCTGTGAGTCACCTGCCTGGCTGAGAGTGTCTTTGAACACGCACTCAGGTAATGGCCTAGTCAGGTATAGGCTTGGCTAGACTATATATATATATATATATATATATATATATATACAAGCCTGTATATATATATATATATACTGTATATTAAATGAACTGCAGCTCAGTGAGTCACCTGCCTGGCTGAAAGTGTCTTTGAACACGCACTCAAGGAATGGCCTACAGTCAGGTATAGGCTTGGCTGGAATGCAATGCAGTGGATATATATTTTATGAACTGCAGCTCAGTGAGTCACCTGCCTGGCTGAAAGTGTCTTTGAACACGCACTCAGGCAATGGCCTAGTCAGGTATAGGCTTGGCTAGATTATATATATACAAGCCTGTATATATATATATATTAGCCCATCCCTACTAGTAATGGTGGTGATCTGCAATTTTCTTTCAGGACTGCAACATTGCGGTGGGCAGATCAGACACTTTTGACCCTTTTTTTGGGACCATTGACAGTTATACAACGATCAGAGCTAAAAATAGCCACTGATTACTGTATAAATGTCACTGGCAGGGAAGGGGTTAACACTAGGGGCAATCAAGGGGTTAAATGTGTTCCCTTAGTGTTTTCTAACTGTAGGGGAGATGGAACTGCCTGGGGGAGGAGACCGATCGTTGTTCCTATATACTAGGAACACACGTTCTGTCTTCTCTCCCCTGCCAGAAAGGGTGTTTACACACACACATCCCCATTCTGGCTCTTTCGCGGGTGCCCGGCGGACATTGCGACCGCTGGGCACGCACATTGGCTCCTTAGTGACGCAGCACGCGCGCCCCCTATACGCCTTAACCACTTCAATACAGGGCATTTTCACCCCCTTCCTGCCCAAGCCAATTTTCATCTTTCAGCGCTGTCGCATTTTGAATAACAATTGCGCAGTCATGCAACACTGTACCTAAATGAAATTTTTATCATTTTTTTCCCACTAATAGAGCTTTCTTTTGGTGGTATTTGATCACCCCTGTGGTTTTAAGAAAACTTAAATATGTGGGTGGAACCCCACTTTAAGCAGGAGACAGCATGGATTCATGAAAGACAGAAGTTGTCAGACAAATCGGATTTCTTTTTATGAGGAGGTAAATAAAACCTCGGACAGAGGGGTGGCTGTGGACGTGCTATACTTGGACAGAGGGGTGGCTGTGGACATGGTATACTTGGACAGAGGGGTGGCTGTGGACATGGTATACTTGGACCGAGGGGTGGCTGTGGACGTGGTATACTTGGACAGAGGGGTGGCTGTGGACGTGGTATCAAAAAAGGTAGAGAGTAGTCCTGCGCTATCGTAAAACAGGGGAAGGAGAAAAGGAAAGAAGAGAAACAAAAATATATGTAAAATAAGGAAAAGCAGCCTACATCGGGTAGGGTACAGCCTGCCCCTGGCTACAGTATAAATGGGTAAGAATGTGGTGCTACGCTAATCCTTTCAATAAAGTGGAAAAAATGACTCTGTATGTGATACCACAGTGATGGTGGGTATCTCTAAAATACAAGCGTATTACAATAAAACATAACTGCCTAAGTGTGGCTCTGTAATACAAATAACGTGATGGTATGACTTCTAGCAAAGAATATAGCTGTATACATATCATAAAAAGTAATTCGCTAGATATGATAGTCAAACAGACAAATATATGAAAAGTGACTGGTGCTCATAAACAAATCCTTATACATAAACATATGAAAATAGCAACCAACTCTAAAATTACTAGTCTCTGACTGGACTGATATGCACCTGGTGTAACTCAACACACAACCAGGTGTATATGTGCAACGTGAATAGTGCTCATGGTGCATAACATAAAGTGACAGTCTCAATAGAACTGAGTGATATGAAGTCCATTAATAAACATGCAAACAAATGCAAAACGACAGTGCTCCACTTGGAAATAATCGTCTATTCAAAGTCCAAAAATTATATATGCAAGTGATCCACTTGGTGCCAAATATACGTGACAATGGTGATTATTCTTCATGCAACACAGCACACACTGGTGGGCAGTGGCCCCTTACCTGAGGGTAATGGGGTACTCGCATTTAGCCACTTTTAGGCATGGCCACCTTTCGTTGTAAAAACCATGGAATCAACCAGCAGTGGGGGATGGTAGTGATGCAATCCTATCCTGGTTTATCTCCTTTAAGGGCATACGTCTCTTCAAGTAGTGTCCCGGGGTCACCCAGATAAATCAGAAAGGAAGATCCCACAATGGTATAATATTGTTTGGCAAACGTACAAATTTTTATTAAAACTCACATGTACTCACATTAAAATCAACAGTACTGGGCGGAGATCCGACGAGCAGCGAGCTTGTGATGCAAAACAAACATAGAGTGCCTGTCCCGTCCCTACGCGTGACGTCTTCATCCCCTGAAGAAGTCATGTGACCGTGACGTCAGGCGTAGGGACAGGACAGGCACTCTATGTTTGTTTTGCAACACGAACTCGCTGCTCGTCGGATCTCTGCCCAGTACTGTTGATTTTAATGTGATTTTTAATAAAAATTTGTACGTTTTTCCAAACAATATTATACAATTGTGGGATCTTCCTTTCTGATTTATCTGGGTGACCCCGGGACACTACTTGAAGAGACGTATGCCCTTAAAGGAGATAAACCAGGATAGGATTGCATCACTACCATCCCCCACTGCTGGTTGATTCCATGGTTTTTACAATGAAAGGTTGCCATGCCTAAAAGTGACTAAATGCGAGTACCCCATTACCCTCGGGTAAGGGGCCACTGTGGCTGTGGACGTGGTATACTTGGACAGAGGGGTGGCTGTGGACGTGGTATACATGGACAGAAGGATGGTTGTGGTTGTGGTATACTTGGACAGAGGGGTGGCTGTGGTCATGGTATACTTGGACAGAGTGGTGGCTGTGGATGTGGTATACTTGGACAGAGGGATGGCTGTGGACGTGGTATACTTGGACAGAGGGATGGCTGTGGATGTGGTATACTTGGACAGAGGGGTGGCTGTGGACATGGTATACTTGGACAGAGGGGTGGGTGTGGACATGGTATACTTGGATTTTGCAAAAGTGTTTGACACAGTTCCCCACACACGGCTCATGTGTAAGGTAAAGTCTACAGGCTTGGAAAGACCAATTTGTAAATGGATAGAAAACTGGCTAAAAGACAGAATTCAGAGAGTAGTGGTAAATGATTCTTACTCTGAATGGTCTAAGGTTAGTGGTGAACCCCAAGGTTCAGTGCTGGGACCCTTACTTTTTAAATCCCTGTTTTAAATGATATAGGGTCTGGGATTAAAAGTACCGTTTTAGTCTTTGCAGATGACACCAAACTATGCAGTGGAAAAACTTCCTTACAAGATGTCTCCAAGCTGAACTCAATGCTCTGTCTAATTGGGCAACTATAGTATGTGGCAGATGAGATTTTGTAAGGAAGTGCCCTGTGGAAGAAACAATGCTACTGGCTGAGCTGATGCACATCTGTGTGCGCCGGTGCATGTGCAGGAGTGCGTGTGCGTGCAATTTACGATGCCAAACGGCCTATTTAAGCAGGATGTGCAGAAAGGACCAGTGCTGTCTGATCTGCAGCTTCCGGTGAACCTTGCTCCTTGTAAATCTGCTTCTGTGATCAACTTCCTGAATTACCCGGCCTGCCTTTGGACTCTCCCTGCTTTCTGCCTGCACCTGACCCCGGCTCCTCTTTGATCTTGAGTCTGCCTGCTCCTTTAAGTACTACGCCGCCCGCCAGTTAGCAACCTAGCCTGTGACCCGACCTGTTTGGTTTATTGCACCTGCTCCAGCATCTTCTGTCTGTGTGATCCAGTCTGCCTGCACCTGCTTGTGATCCATATCCCTCTGGGCTGGTCCACTGTCTGTCAGCCCCAGCATATGGGAGTGTGTGTGTCCAGATATCAGTTGTTCCAGTTTCCAGCCTGCCTGCTGTTTTGATCCTTCACCTTGCTGGTCCTCATCCGTGCAGCATCAGGAACCCCAGAGCGGCCATTCTGACAGCTGATCCGCCAGGCGCTCATACCATTCTGCACTCCAGAGCAGCCTGTCTGCTCTATCAAGGGCCCCAAGTCAGATACGTAAGGGAGGACTTCCTCTGCATCGGGCTCATCCGTCAGGTACGTAGGAACGTGACAGATTTAATATTGATAAATGTAAAGATATGCACTTGGGGGCTAAAAATATGCATGCATCATACATACTAGGGGGGGTACAATGGGGGGGGGTCCATAGTGGAGAAGGATCTGGGGGTTTTGGTAGATCATAAGCTCAATAATAGCATGCAATGCCAAGCTGCGGTTTCCAAAGTGAGCAAAGTCTTTTCTTTTATTAGGAGAGGTATGGACTCCAGAGAGAGAGATAATTTTTCCCCTGTACAAATCCATAGTAAGACCTCATCTGGAATATGCAGTTCAGTTTTGGGCACCAGTTCTCAAAAAGGATATCGGGGAACTGGAGAAAGTGCAGAGAAGAGCAATCAAACTGATAAGAGGCATGGAGGAGCTCAGCTATGAGGAAAGATTAGAGCAACTGAATTTATTCTCTCTTGAGAAGAGGAGATTAAGGGGGGATATGATCACCATGTATAAATACATAGGGGGTCCATATAGTGAACTTGGTGTTGAGTTATTCACTTTACGGTCAATACAGAGGACAAGGGGGCACTCTTTACGTCTGAAGGAAAAAAAGATTTCATCTCCAAATACGGAAAAGTTTCTTCACAGTGAGCTGTGAAAATGTGGAATAGACACCCTCCAGAGGTGGTTCTGGCCAGCTCAGTAGATTGCTTTAAAAAAGTCCTGGATTCTTTCCTAAATGTACATGATATAACTGGTTACTGACATTTATAGGTAAAGTTGATCCAGGAAATATCCGATTGGCTCTCGGGGGATTAGGAAGGAATTTTTTCCCCTGCTGTAGCAAATTGGATCATGCTTTGCTGGGGTTTTTCGCCTTCCTCTGGATCAACTGTGGGTAAAGGATTGAGTGGGATTGTACGATATATTTTTTTTTTTTTTTATTGGTTGAACTAGATGGACTTGTGTCTTTTTTCAACCTGTCAGTAAAAAACACGCTGTCAGTAAATTTTATGTTCTCTCAGTAAAAAAAGTTGTGTTAGCTTGGTAACCCTGGAGCAGATAGTTATCAGAGCCTAATACAAGTCTATGCTTCTTCGTCAGTTCCCAGATGTATCATGTTAACTTTACACAGTAAGATCATTCTGTAATAGGTGGAAGGATTTATACTGTATATTGGAATTATATATGATAAATATAACTGGAAGGTCCTTAAATATATTTATTTTACTTACAGTAAACATAGCTTTCACATATACCTCAGTGCTGTTTAAAGTACATGAAGCCAATCACATCAGTCTCTGTATCAAAGGAGCTTACACTCTAATGCTCAACCCCCCCCAGTCATACACTAGTATTATACATTTATATAGCTCTGACATATACCGCAGTGCTGTTCACTGAGCCAGTCACATTAGTCTGTGTACCAGAGGAGCTTACACTCTAATGTCCCCCACAGTTACACACTATTATTATTATACATTTATATAGCTCTGACATATACCGCAGTGCTGTTCAGAGAACATTGAGCCGGTCACATCAGTCTCTCTATACTCTACACTGAATTATTAGTTGACTGAGATAATAAGAATGTTTTCTATGATTTCATAAAGTATTTTATTGGTAACTACATTGATTATCATTGGACGTAGTTTGGATACAAAAGCATATCATTCTGGTAAAGACAAAGCAATGAACAATAAAGAGAGAGATGAAGTTCGTTGTGTGATAGAAATCTCCCTGTGTATTAATGGAATCCAATATTGGGATGAGTTTGAGTGTGAAAGCAATTATTATTATTATTATACGAGATTTATATAGCGCCAACAGTTTACGCAGCGCTTTACAATGTATAAGGAGGACAACACAATTACAGTACAGTTCAATACAAAAGGTACAGGAGGGCCCTGCTCGTAGAGCTTACATTCTGAAGGGAGGGGGTGGTGGTACAAAAGGTAATAGCTGCAAAGAATGATTTGATGGGGATGGCTCGGGGACAGTTGTTATGTGGGTGTGGGATAGGCTTGAATAAATTAGTTTTCAGGGATCTCCTAAAGGTGGACAGGGTAGGGGCTGATCAGACATACTGGGGCAGGGAATTCCAGAGGATGGGAGAGGCTCTGGAGAAGTCCTGAAGGCGAGCTATTAGTTAATAATTAGTTATTTATTAGTGATTAATTAGTTCAATGACATTGGACCGCCAACAAAACTTTGTATCAATTCTGTATTCTTTGACTTTTCCATTTCTATCATGAAATCTTTCCATCATATAAAGTGTTAGTATGTAATGATCTGTAAAATGACAACTAGGAATAGCAGCAATTCTCAGCGTGTTAATGTAAATCTGGGTGTGATTGCTTTTATGACTTGTATAGTAAAAATGAAACTTGAGAACATCTCATCATTACAGGGCCCCTTTTCTGAGAAATTCACAGACTGGATTCATCAGATTTTTGGAATTCTCTTTTACCAACCAGCCCAAACTGATGTGGGAGCAGAGCAGAATATACCAGGAAAGTGAGATAAGACACATTGTAACCACTCACCTGTATATTCAGAATCCCTTACTGATGATGTATGGGGTCTGTGTACAGGAATACTGGGGATGGAGAGGAGGAAATACAGCCAACGCCTTCTTGTTCTAGACAGATAAAATGTGTCCTTTCTAGGTCTTGTTATCAGATCCTTTGTTGGTCGGGTCTCTTCAGTAAGTTCTATACAGGAGATCGGAGTGTCAGGTACAGAGGACACACAGGTTCACACAGGTTCTCCCCCCAACGTGTATAAAAGCATTCAGAAGCCTCCTGAGATCTCCATCCATATCTCTCCAGGGTCTCATTACACTGCTGAGATCTTACTGCTGCCTCATGACACAGGACAATTAAAAAAACATTTTTTTTTGTTTTTTTGCTTAGTGGAAAACTTTTCAGAAAGTTTTTTTTTTTTTTTACATGTATTGTATTGATAAGTGAATAATGTATAATAATAATAATAATTACATTATTTAATAATTAATAATAAATGAAGCACAGGGAAATTTAGGGTCTTGATCCATTTTGTGGTAAATAAATCTGAAGTAGTGTGCACCTACTTGGAAGATGTGTTTAGTAGAGTTGAGGTCAGGGCTCTCTGCAGGATACTCCAGTTCCTCCAAACCAAACTGGTCAAACCATGTCTTTATGGAGCTGGCTTTGTACACAGGGGACCAGTCATGCTGGAATAGAAAAAAGGTCTTCTCCAATCGGTTATCACAAGGTTGGAAGAGCAATTGTCCAAAATATCTTCGTAGGATTTAGTACTAACAGGACTCTTTAGTTAGTGGAACCACCTTTTAGGGGTGTGCTCACATATTGCCCAAATGTTGTCCAGGATGCAAGAATTGTTCTGCCATAACTGCATACAGTGGCTTAAAATGTATTCATACCCCTTGGAATTTTCCACATTTTGTCATGTTACAACCAAAAACGTAAATATATTTTTTGAGGATTTTATGTGATAGACCAACACAAAGTGGCACATAATTGTGAAGTGGAAGGAGAACGATTAATGGTTTTTAAAATGTTTTACAAATAAATATGTGAAAAGTGTGTGTGTGGGGGGGGGGCATTTTATGGCGCCCCCTGAGTCAATACTTTGTAGAACCCCCTTTCTCTGCAATTACAGCTGCAAGTCTTTTTGGGGATGTCTCTACCAGCTTTGCACATCTAGAGAGGGACATTTTTGCCCATTCTTCTTTGCAAAATATCTCAGGCTCTGTCAGATTGGAAGGAGAGTGTCTGTGAACAGTAATTTTCAAATCTTGCCACAGATTCTCAAATGGATTTAGCTCTGGACTGTGACTGGGCCATTCTAACACATGAATATGCTTTGATCTAAACCATTCCATTGTAGCTCTGGCTGTATGTTTAGGGTCGTTGTCCTGCTGGAAGGTGAACCTCCACCCCAGTCTCAAGTCTTTTGCAGACTTTAATGCCCCCTACACACGGTCGAATTTTCTGACGTAAAATGTGCGATCAGAGCTTGTTGTCGGAAATTCCGGCCCTGTGTAGGCTCCATCGGACAGTTTCCATCGGAATTTCTGTCGCACAAAATTTGAGATCTGGTTCTCAAATTTTCCAACAACAAAATCCGTTTGCGCAAATTTCGATCGTGTGTACACAATTCCGACGCACAAAGTGCCATGCATGCTCGGAATCAAGCAGAAGAGCAGCACTGGCTATTGAACTTCATTTTTCTTGGCTCATCATACGTGTTGTACGTCACCGTGTTCTTGAGGTTCGGAAATTCCGACCAACTTTGTGTGACCGTGTGTATGCAAGACAAGTTTGAGCCAACACCCGTCGGAAAAAATCCATGGATTTTGTTGTCAGAATGTCCGATCGTGTGTATGGGGCATTACAGTTTTTCTTCTAAGATTGCCCTGTATTTGGCTCCATCCATCTTCCCATTGACTCTGACAAGCTTCCACCACAATGTTTCACGGTGGGGATGGTGTGTTCAGGGTGATGTGCAGTGTTAGTTTTCTGCCACACATATCATTTTGCTTTTATGCCAATTTTGGTCTCATCTGACCAGAGCACCTTCTTCCACACTTTTGCTGTGTCCCCCACATGGCTTCTTGCAAACTGCAAATGGGACTTCTTATGGCTTTCTTTCAACATTGTCTTTCTTCTTGTCACTCTTCCATTAAGGCCAGATTTGTGGAGTGCATGACTAATAGTTGTCCTGTGGAAAGATTCTCCCACCTTAGCTGTGGATCTCTGCAGCTCCTATAGAGTTACCATGG